>NC_064632.1:584864417-585164417 GCF_023864275.1 Schistocerca cancellata | reverse complement strand
CCCAACTCTCCCAGACCAAAAAAAGCAAGGCAAGTGAGGTCAAATGTGAAGACGATGATCATTGTCTTGTTTGATGTTCGTGGAATTGTGCATCGGGAATTCGTACCCCCTGGCCATACTGTTAATCAGCACTTTCACATGGATGTTTTAAGGCGTCTGCGAGAGAATGTGACGAGGAAACGCCCGGAACTTTGGCGATCAGGTGACTGGTTTCTGTATCACGACGACGCTCCAGCACACATGGCCTTACGAGTGACCCACTATTTGGCATCTCAGACGTGGTCTCTCGTTCCCCACGCTCCGTATTCGCCGGACCTAGCCACGTGCGACTTTTTCATATTCCCACGAATGAAAAAAACGCTAAAAGTGGAGCGTTATGACGATGTGGAGGCGGTAAAAACAGCTTCGCAACGGACACTGGACAATATCAAACTTGAAGAGTTCCAAACATGCTTCCAACAGTGGGAAAAGAGACTTGGCAAGTCCATCGCATCTAATGGAAAGAAGTTTGAAGGCGACTGACGTAATTTTGTAAAAAGGTTCATCAATAAATTTTTATGACAACAATCCGGTTTCTTTTGGGTCTCCCCTCGTATGCAGCAATTTGCGGAAGGGTTGCACTTCTGTCACGTTGAACGGTTCTATTCAGCCGTCATTACTCCCGTTCCTGCAGGATCTTTTTGCGGCGGAACGATGTCGGAGATCTGATGTTTTACCACATTCTTGATATTCACGGTACAGTCGTGAAATGATCGTACGGGAAAAACCCCTCTTCATCACTACCTCGGACGTGCTGTGTCCCATTGCTCGCGCAATGCACCGACTGTAACACCAGTTTCAGACTCACTTAAATCTTGATAACCTACATTGTGGCAGTAGTAAGCGACCTAACAACTGCGCCAGACACTTGTTTTCTTATCTACTCTACATCTACATCCATACTCCGTAGGCTACCTGACGGTGTGTGGCGGAGGGTATCTTGAGTACCTCTATCGGTTCTCCCTTCTATTCCAGTCTCGTATTGTTCGTGGAAAGAAGGATTGTCGGTATGTCTCTGTGTGGGCTCTAATCTCTTTTGTTTTATCCTCATGGTCTCTTCGCGAGATATACGTAGGAGGGAGCAATATACTGCTTGACTCCTCGGTGAAGGTATGTTCTCCAAACTTCAGCAAAAGCCCGTACCGAGCTACTGAGCGACTCTCCTGCAGAGTCTTCCACTGGAGTTTATCTGTCATTTCTGTAACGCTTTCGCGATTACTAAATGATCTCCGTTGGACCTTCTCTATCTCTTCTATCAACCTTATCTGGTACGGATCCCACACTGCTGAGCAGTATTCAAGCACTCGGCGAACAATCGTACTGTAACCTACTTCCTTTGTTTTCGGATTGCATTTCCTTAGGATACTTCCAATGAATCTCAGTCTGGCATCTGCTTTACCGACGATCAACTTTATATGATCATTCCATTTTAAATCACTCCTAATGCCTACTCCCAGATAATTTATGAAGTTAACTGATTCCAGTTCCTGACCTGATATTTTGTAGCTAAATGATAAGGAATCTTTCTTTCTGTGTATTCGCAGCACATTACACTTGTCTACATTAAGATTCAATCGCCATTCCCTGCACCATGCGTCAATTCGCTACAGATCCTCCCGCATTTCACTACAATTTTCCGTTGTTACAACATAATACGTGTTCCAAAATTCTACAAGTGATCGATGTTAGAGATATGGGTCTATTGTTCTGCTCATCTGTTCGACGTCCCTTCTTGAAAACGGAGATGACCTGTGCCCTTTTCCAATCCAGACTGTAGCACCTAGAACCGCAGCCGTTGACCCGCCTGCACTGGGGTGGGAGGGAGGGAGGGAGGACCTGTTGCCCGCGCGGGGCGAGGAGTGCGGAGCGCCATCTGGCAGCCCGGGGCGGCGGTGCACCTCCTGCAACAACGAGCAAACTAAACTGTCTCGTTCTGTACGGTAGCGAAACTGGGAGGGGGTCACCAGTCCACCAATAAGCTGACAAGTTTGATGTGGACCGTCACGTCTTCCTCTCTTCTGTCTGCCTGTTTGCGGGGGTTGGACAAACGTATGGAAACGTGCGGAGAAACGCATGCTTGAACGCAAACGCAGACGCCAGCCAAGTCTGCAAGTTGCCCTGTTGTACCGGGTGACCAAAATGTCAGTATAAATTTGAAAACTTAATAAACCACGGAATAATGAAGATAGAGAGGTAAAAGTTGACACACATGCTTGGAATCACATGAGGTTTTATTAAAACAAAAAACAAAAACAAAGTTCACAAAATGTGCGACAGATGGCGCTGGACAGCAAAACGTCTGTGACTGCGCATGACAGTCGTGTATAAAAGGAGCTGTAATGAGAGAGAGAATCAGATGCGCCAGCAGTCGCAGCATGTTGACGTTACCTGAAAAGGCGCCTTTAGTGAAGCTGTATTACCAGAATGGGGAATGTGCTAGTTCAGCGTTACGATCCTATCTCCATAGGAAGGGGATTCGAACGGTTAAAGGTCCGTTGACAAATGCAGCTGTGGCGAGAATGATTTCGAAGTTCGAAGCCACGGGTTGTTTAGACAGCAGACCCCGTAGTCGCCGACCGAGCACAAGCCGTAATGCTGCTGAGACAGTTTAGGAAGAAATGGAGACTGTAGCGGGTTCGTCTATGCACAGGGAAGTCAGCGCTCGTGCAGTCGCACGTCGCACCGGCATTCCGTACACTACTGTTTGGTTGGCACTGAGGCGTACCCTCCCATGCTATCCGTACAAAATTCATCCGCATCATGAACCGTTACCTGGCGATTTAGTGAAGCGGAGGGAATTTGCGGTGTGGACGTTTCAAAAGATGGCGGAAGATGACGATTGGTTGAGTAACGTGTTGTGGACCGACGAAGCCCATTTCACGCTCCGAGGGTCTGTCAGTGCCCACAACTGTAGAATTTGGGCTACCGAAAATCCTGTAACTGTCGTGGAAACTCCATTGCGTGACGAGAAAGTCACGGTGTCGGTTGGATTTACCACATCTACCGTTATCGGGCCTTTTTTCTTCGAGCAAATGCGTGATTCTGGTTTTGTAACTGCTACCGTGACGGGTGAGAGGTACGCCGACATGTTGCAGAATAGCATCAACCCAGCCTGGCTGATAAACACCTGCTGGAACGTACGATGTTTATGCAGGATAGTGCTAGACGTGTGAAAGATCTCTTGCGCACGTCGTTTGGTGACGATCGTGTGCTCAGGCGCCACTTTCGTCATGCTTGGTCTCCCAGGTCGCCAGACCTCAGAGCGTGCGATTATTGGCTTTGGGATTTCCTGAAGTCGCAACTGTATCATGATCGACCGACATCTCTATTGATGCTGAAAGACTGAAAGACAACATCCGATGCCAATGCCTCACCATAACTCTGGACGTGCTTTACAGTGCTCTTCACAACATTATTCCTCGACTACAGCTATTGTTGAGGAATGATAGTAGAGATATTGAGCAGTTCCTGTAAAGAACATCATCTTTGCTTTCTTACTTTGTTATGCTACTTATTGCTATTCTGATCAGATGAAGCGCCATCTGTCGGACATGTTTCGAACTTTTGTATTTCTTTGGTTCTAATTCGAGTAAAACCCCATGTCATTCCCATCATATGTGTTAATTTGTACCTCTCTATCTACATTATTCCGTGATTTATTCAGTTTTCAAATTTATACTGACTGTTTGATCACCTGCTATTTTACGACGAACAGCACCTGTGCAACGTCCTCAGTTCTCTGCAAGGGTCAGTCGTGGCCAGAACAGCGTTCGGTCCACTTCTGACACCGTTATGCTGACGCTAAGAGGCTCGTATGATCGTTGCTTCCGTAACAAAGGCAGCCGAAATGTTTATTGTTTGGAAAGGCACCGCATCGAAGTAGCGGATGGTGATAATTAAACTTTCCCCATTTAACAAGCTATAACACGGTAACTAATTACCGTACGAGGACCAAACTTGGTAGCATTAATCTCAAGGACATGGGGAAGTGAAATAATGCGGATCCGAAACCCTTTTAACGTGCTGCTACGGTGCATCATACCATTACATACCGGTAGCATTATTGCTACAAAAGGGGCTCAATATGGGGCCCGTTAGTGTGCAGAAGAGTCTGAAAGGGCAGGATTGCATTCTGCACAACAGAACGATGCATGTCTGTAGGTATGCTGCCTACCTCTCTCGATATGCTGCGCTTCAGATCAGCACGTGTGTGAATGTTCCCCTGGTAAACCATGTCCTTCCGGTAGCTCCACAAGCAGAAATCACTTGGAGTGAGATCAGCTGATCGTGCCGGCCAAGCATTTGGAAGCGATCGGCTGATAATACGACCGTTTCCATATGTGTTTCGCAGAAGAATGTGAAGTTCGCGAGCGATGTGCAGTGGGGCGCCATCTTACACGAAAACTTTTGAGTTCAGTAGCCTGTAGGGTGGGCATGGCTTGCTCGCGAAGCATATCGCAGTAACGCCGGCCAGTCACACTGCACCTCTTTAATCCTTGGAGCGCCAGCCATTTCAAAAATGGCCCAACGATGAACTTAGCCGTGAAGCCACACCATACGGTGACACGTTCACCATACAGGGGAATTTCGTGCACGGTCACTGGAGGTGGAGATCCCCACTCAATTCTGTGTGTTCACCTCACCCGTAAGGGAAAAATGAGCCTCGTCTGTCCGTAGGATGGGCCGCGGCCAGCCCTGGTCAAGTTCGTTCCTTGCGAGAAGGTGCAGAGCGAAGTCAACACGTCGTTGTGCGCACAGTGGTGCAAGCTATCGTGGGATATGGATCTTGTACGGGTGCTGTTTGAGTTGGGTTCGAAGCACCTTCTGTACAGTGGACTGTGGGATGTTCGACTGTCGTGACACAGCACGCGCTCTGCCCGACCAGCGTTGTTTGGCATAGCAACAGCGATTTCATCAACCACCTGTAGTGCAGCCGGTCGTCGGCCTCCTCCCGAAGCGACGCCTAGTTCTCCAGCTGGTCCGAACTTCTTCACCATGCTCCGCATAGCACGTGGAGAAATAGAACCCTTCCGTAATCCTTTCAGCCGGCGACACTCTCGAAGTGCAGCTGCAGCATTACTGTTGCTTTCATAATACAGCTTCACCAGTAATGCCGGGCTCCTTTGGTCCAAGCTCACGTTGACACGTCAACAAGTGCACTGCCACTGGTCAGGAGTGAGAAACTGAGCCACGCCGACTGTTCACGGCACCTGGTGTCCCACGATTACTATGGAAAGTCGCATTAGTGACGAGGAATATGTGGCCATTTCGGTTGGTCAGGTCCATTCCACGGTTCAATAGCTATTCCCCAATCGTCATGCTGTGTTCCAAACCAACAGCGCCTGTTCACACAGCTCGCATCGTCCGGCACTGGTTTTGTGAGCACGAGAGTGAACTGACGCATCTTCCCTGGCCACCGCAGTCGCCAGATCTCAATGTTATCGGGCTTTTGTGGTCCACTTGTAACCTCCACCTCACTTATCGACCTTAATGACAGTGAAAAATTAAACCACGTGTACCTAATGGAAATTTGGGAAAAGCAATCGTCACCGAGGTTAATTTGTCGGTAAAGAGGGAGGAAAGGGTTACATCTAAATGAAAGGAAAAATGCTAATGAAACTGGTGGAAATTAATTTTGAAATAGGGGTAAAGTTAATAAAGAAAGTAAATGTGCGGACGTTACGTTAACAATTAATTAGCGGTAATTAAGTATTTGAGATTTGGGAGAAATTACGGTCGCCAGTCCTAAGGACAATTACTATGGTAACTGAAAAAGAAAGGTTATTACACATATAATTAGCACTAGAAGCATGGCAACTGGAGGTTGACACGTGTAGTGTGAAAACTGAAAGTTTGCCAGAAGTAATAAATTTCGCTACACTCTGACTTAATTTAGCAAAAGAATGAATAAAACCGGAAAATTGAAAGTTAATTTAGTGACTGAAATTAACAATGAGCTTTGTTTCTGAAGCACAACGAAATTCAGTAAAATGCGGTTAGTCTTGGACTACCTCAACAATCATTTCAAAAGCTACTTGAATCTACGCAATTTAGAAATAAGAGATTTAACTTTGAACTTGAATTAATTGATTCTGAACAATTAACAGTAGTAAAATTTAGTACGTACCAAGCTGAGCTGCAGTCACCGGTAGGCTAAAATACGGTAACAAAACTCGGACTCTTAATTTGTGCTAGTGTAATCTAAATACTGTAGCCAGCTATGAATACCTTAACTGAACTTTGAAATTAAAGCAGTGAAATAAAATGTTGGCGTTTGAATTTCAACGACACTCGGATTCATTCCGGAAAAGGAAGGGACCCTGCTTGGTAATGCAACTGGGACAATGAGCAACAAAGGGTCATGCTAAGTTGCTGTAATTTTGCGAGGCAAATGGAACAATTTTAAAAGCTGAGGTCTGCCATACAGTTCTAAAACTTTACGTGCTTCCAGTCTTCCTTGTTGGTTCATTGAAGGTTTGAAGCCGTCGCTGTTGCAGAAGCTGGATGTTGGCGCGTCTTCTTCTCGACACGGTCACCAGACGAAACGGGCTCTTGATGTGCGCCAGCTAATGCTTCCCGTCCGCGACACCATGTCAGAAACTATCATCGGAGGCCGAGCGCAATTACATTCTGCCAAACCCCGAAAGCGCGGCAACTCGCGGGAGCGTCACACAATACACCTGCTCCACTGCACTACTCCAGCCAGACTGCTCTGCGGAGTTAACACTACCAAAGATCCTAAACACTCTGGTTCTCCACACGACCTATCGACGTATTCGTTCGATAACATAGTTTTCCCTAGGCAAGACCCAGCGTAAAAATACAAATAACATTTACAAAACAACCAATTATACATCGACATAAGTGCATATATATATATATATATATATATATATATATATATATATATATATATATATATATATATATATACAAACAGTAAAACAATTACAATATATAAAGAGACAAAAATGTCATATCTTGAGGTAACAAAACAAGGAAAAAAATAATAGTACACTAGATGGAAATAGGAGGATATGCATTTCCGGCGTTACACACTTTCGAGGAAAGGGCGCGTGATTACTATCCACCTTCCTTGCCGTTGCCTGAACGTGATGCTATTTTCCAGTAAGTATGGTACAGGATTGCCTTGAAAATCATGCGGGAGTTGTATTTGTCTATTCCGAGACCACTGGAAACTGTTTTGAATGTCAATGACTTCCATTGGCCATATTACGCGTGGGAATGTGTTGTATTTCTGGTGTTTCCATATTTTCGGGTAACGGCTGTACGCTGACCCCTCTAAAACGGTGACAGACTCCCTGCTGCAGGTTGCCTCTTTCACGGTTTACAGGCGCTGCAAAAATTTGGTTTTCAGTGCTTCATGCAATTACTGACCGAATTAATAATGTGAATTGCTTTCGTAATCAACTCACAAAGAGTGAAAGTTCTATGTTAATGGCCTAACACAATAAATCAAGATTTTAAGTTGGAAGCTGTGTATGTGTTTTGCGTAGCTCGTGGCGCGCATATTAGCCAGACTACGCTTATCCAGGGCTTTATAATGAGAGCACTTCCCCGTCCAGCCCGCTGTGCTGTTTGAGAGGGAGCGGTGGGCTTTCGAAGACGGGAGAGCAGTCTCGGACAGAACACACACAGGCTTGCATGAAGCTCCATTTAACATCGTGCTGCATTAGGAAATTCGAAAAACTTAAGCTGAATATCATGGAGAGCGGTATTATGCTGTTACTGACTGCTGGCAGGAGAGCGTACACGTACAAAAATAAAAACAAACTGAGTTTGCATTGCACCTGCATACACCACACTATACCTCTTAAAAAAATAATGTAACTATTTATTTAGAGGAAACACTCTCCTGGTAAATTTGTTTGTCCTTTGATTTATCGTTATCTGTTACTGATTTTTAGTGAAGTTAGTTTTTACGTTTAGCTTTCAAAAAAATGCAAAAGAGATATAATAAGGAAAATAATGAATTTCTGTAGGCTGCCAATTACGTATTATATCTAGTTTTATCGAGCGCCAGGCTCTATTCAAATTACTGTAAATGCAATAGCGTAGTATTACTCAGCTCCAGTTAACTGCTCTAAAATTATTACTCTCACAGAATATAGACAAGTTTTAATAAAATTATTTCACTAGATTCCTTCAGTTAATCTCACTGAATATTTTTACAAAATTTCTTCCGCTCCGGCTATCAGACATTAGGCAGTGAAAAAATATATTTTTAAATGTACCGCATAATGGCGCAGTCAGAGATAACTGTTACTCGCTTCGCAGCATCTGGAAACATGATAAATAATTTTCATTAAATATTCTTTTCATTAGATAAATGTGCGTAGGTTCTTGAAATAACACACGGAGATCACTTTATACTAATATATTCTTACTAGGACACAGTTTACACCATTAAATATTTGCAATTACGTTACGACAGAAGCAAATGTTAGCGCAGCACAATAGCTTGCGTACCTTATTCCAGCAAACACCAAAACATACAGAACAAAACAAACTAGACAGAGGAATAAGCATTGCATTGTGTTTTATACTCTTACAAAGATAATAATACTTTTTTAATTACTTACACATTATAATATCATACAACAAAAATAATGTCTTTTCTGCATCTATCGATCTATATTGTATCTTTTTACAGTTAGTCTTATTACCTTTCGCAGATAAATCGAAGTTTGCAGTTCATTTTGAATTACATACAGTCATTTTTATTTATGTTTCACCTCGATAATGATGAATATTGCAAAAGGGACACTACTACCAGTAACATTGTTCCACGAAAACTTCTTACTAAAATTCAGCTGAGATATAGAAAAAGAGGCAAAAACAAATAGTCTCTGTAGTAGGCCGTTAGTTACGGAGTAAATTCTAGTAACTACACGTGAAAGGGAAAAAAACACGTAGCACTTTTGTACCGACAGTGCCATGGCTACAACTCCCAACAAATTACACTAAGGCAACGAAGGTCATGGGATAGCGATATGCACACATATAGTTGACGGTAAGTGTCCCGTTCAAAGGGTGTAAAAGGGCAGTGCAAGCCAGAAGTGTCATTTGTACACAGGTGATTCATGTGAAAAGGTTTCCGACGTGATTATGATCGCATGACAGAGATTAACGGACTTTGAACGTTTCCAGCCCAAAAATATTTATCGTGGGTAGGATGTTCTGTGGCTTCTGAAGAATTGGTATTGTCTTTCAATCACATTGCTCCTATACAGGTAATCGACTAACAGATCAATACATTATACAACGAGTATTTATGAACAGATTGCACAGTAAATATTTGTCAGTGGATTAATTTGTTATTAATATTTCGACTATTGTCAAGTAATTGCTCCTGGTGAATGTTCAGTTTTACTTACTATCTAAACTGTTCATTTGCATTATTTGAAGTATCTTCTGCTTTGTCATAAGAAAATCAAATTTATTTCAATAAATAAATGTATTTGACTATGAAATGCGTTTCCATTCGAAATAATTAAAGAAAAAGCACGTTACGAATAAAAGAGAAGGGAAATTAAGGTAAAAGCAAGTACATCTCATTCAGTTTTTATAACAAAAATAGAAAGCAGCTGATTTGCTGCGTGTGTCTACATAGTGTGCCTTTATCTGTTTGAACCCCTCCGAAACGAACAAAGTGACACAATAAACAGAGTGCTCCAACCTCAGTTGTGATCGTTTAGCACTGGCTACTGGTAATGGGCAAATAGTTGCATGATCCTCGAAAACAAAATAATTTTTGAGAGAGAGTTTCAAAAAACTAGATTCAATAGGAGAATGCTGGTGGTTTTTTTAGTACTCAGCCCTCAATAGTTCACGAAAAAACATGGCGAGCGTTATGTGAAGTGGTTTCTATTGTTTGTCTATATTATTTGATATTTTGATTCAAGGTATTTTTAATCTTATAATGTAGAAGTCCGAGGGCGTCTTAGAATTTTTCAGTCGTTGTTCGATGTCTAAATTTATTACTGGAAACAGCAGCAATAAAATATCGTAAATCGTTTATTTCAGAAACCCGTTATTTTGAGCGGGTTTAGCTGACAGGTTAAAATGGAGATGACAAAAAACCGGTATAGTCGAAAACCAGTTGTTTCGGTGATAAACGCTGTTCCTAGTTTATACCAGTTTTCACCGACAGCCCGTGAGATTCGTCTCCAGTCGCTGTCAGTTAGTATCTTCTTACTACCACTGTGCCGACGTCGTGTAACTGGTACTCCATTCCTTGTACACCGTTTGGGAAGTCGGTGTTGATACACGAACCACACAGACCTTTCACGGTCCAGTCGTGGGCACTTCTAATCACGATAGCTCACTTCTGCCTTTGTGTAACGTCTCTACGTCGGGCCATCTTACTGCAGTGATCCCATACGTCTTACTAGCACAGACCGTAGTACAGTGCAGAATCCCATGTGGACGCCCGGTACCAATCCCACACCATCTGACAGCATTCCTAAGCGACCGCTGCGCTCTTCCAAAGAGGCTGACTAACATTTTGTCCGAGAAGCTTCTGTCTGATACATGTGTCTACGAAAATTCTTTTGACAGTTGTTCGTTTCCAAAACAGTGAAAAAATATTAAAATCTTCATGAATTATATTTGCAGAACGCTATCTTCAAGCTAAGATTCGGTAAAAACTTCGAACTTATCCACAGCCTCTGATTGGTAGGAGATGAAATACAAGTAGAATACTGCATTTGTTTTTCCTTACTTACGATACAAGTTTTGTTGGGAGCCCTTGCATTATTCACAGAAAGCTGACGAGAAATTGTAATAGAGTAGAATGAAGACATAAAATTAAGAAAAAAATGAAAATAATTGCAATTTTGTATGAAACTAACAACAGTTTACAGTGGATGACAGATGGGAGCGGAACATAAGGAACTGTCGAATGTGCTGAAAGCCTATTAAAATGAAACCTGGAGAGTAGTGGGTACATTTCCATACAATGACAAAAGAAACGTCATCCATGAACAAATCGGTTTTCTGTCTGAACTTCACTGAATGGGTGATACTTCCTTTTGTATGAGTCCATATTATTAATCTCATTAAGCATAGCAGTTACCTACTTTGACAGCTCATTGTTGGACAGAGATAGACATATAGATAGATAGATAGATACATAGACACGAATAGCCAAACCTGTTTAATAGCATGTTGGTTCACCTTCGGAACACAATGCACAAATGATTCTGCATGGGATGTATGCGACAAGTTTTCGACAGGTTTCTCGGAAGTATGTAGTACCAGATATCTACGTACAGGTCAAGCAGTACTCCCAATTACCGACAATGGTTTGTAGACGCGGTGCTACCGCCCGATAGCGTACCACATTTGCTCCATCCAAGTCAGACCAAGCGTATATGGTGGCGGAGGCATCAGCGCGAGTTCACGACTATGCTTTCCAGCACTATAATTCTGACCTGATGACGCGGACAGATGTCAACGCAGGAAAATATCATCGCCGTCCGGGAGACACGGAACATCAAGGGTACAGGTGGTCCGCGATAATGTCCTCATACTTCACAGCTGCAGCCTAGGAGAACACCTCCCACTGCATAATACTGCTCCCACCTGCCAACGTCCGTGGCGCGTGCATGTCTCGAGCCCTCGTTCGCCTAGATAACGGCGTATCCGGATATGGCCATCGAACTGGTTGAGCAATAACGTGATGCATCAGACCAAACGACGCGTTTTCGTTTACCCACGATCCAATCTCGAATGCCCTTTGGTCGACATAGGAACAATTAATTGTCGACTGGTGCTGCGCCCATTGTCCATCGCAGTGACCGTGTAACCTATTCGATCTCCCCTCTCGTATCTGACGTGAGTTAGACTTGTTAACTTTCTCATGTCAAACAAAATAAGACACATCGGTATGTTACGACATAAAAGTACAACAGTCCAAACTTTGAACCCCAGCTTACAACCTTCTACCAGGACGCTGTACTGTAGTAGGGCTACGTGGAGCAAGTGCTTAGCAGACCTACCTTCATTTCTCTGTAAATCTGAAGTCCAAACTAACCATTCACACCTATCAAACTTACCTGCTGACTTACGTGCACACAATAGCCAACAACACGATGCACACCAGCATGTGAATTCTGAGTACGAAAGTACTACGGAAGTAGTGTTTTGGGGAAATGGTTAACCTCTCAGATCACCCACAAACCGATCTAACAACATATCGATGTACTGTCCAGTGCTCTCCGACGTAGTATGTGCAGGTTCTTTACAGCATTGACACAAAGATCCAACTGCTTCGCCCAGAAATCACAGAGCTCTCGCGCACGTAAATTTGCTTCTCGGTACGCAAGACACGTTACTTCTACCAGAAGGAACAACAACGTTTTCCCAAGGTTTTTACTATTATTTGAAGCTGTACCTATCACGAAGCTCTTTGTACCACACACCGCCAGGATAGTTCTCGAAATACTGGCACTTTCGCAATGAACACAAAACGACTAAAAACTTTCCCTGTCGCAATCAAATGGTCATGAGCGACGATAATTTCGTATCAGTGAGACAGCAGACAGCGAACGGTAATGACAACACGCCTACTTACCTGTATTATGGCAATGGCGAAGCGAGTGACAACAGTTCTGCGCTTTGTCTGACACCGCCCGGGCCTGCGAGTACCTCTCAAAGCGAACAACACTTACACTGAAGCGCCAAACAAACTGGTGCAAGCATGCGTATTCAAATACAGAGATATGTAAACAGGCAGAATACGGCGCTGTGGTCGGAAACGTTTATATCAGACAACAAGTATCTGGCGCAATTGTTCGATCGGTTACTGTTGCTACAATAGCAGGTTATCAAGATTTAAGTGAGTTTGAACGTGGTGTTATAGTCGGCGCACGGGCGATGGGATACAGCATCTCCGAGGTAGCGATGAAGTGCGGATTTTCTCGCAAGAACATTTCACGAGTGTACAGTGAGTATCAGGAATCCGGTAAGAATCAAATCTCCGACATCGCTGCGGCCGGAAAAAGATCCTGCCGGAATAGGACCAACGACAGCTGCAGAGAGCTGTTCAACGTGCCGGAAGTGCAACCCTTCCGCAAATGTCTGCAGATTTCAATCTTGGGCCATCAACAAGTGTCAGAGTGCGAATCATTCGACGAATCATCATCGATATGGGCTTTCGGAACCGAGGGCCCGCTTGTGTATGCTCGAAGACTCCACGACACAAAGTTTTGCGCCTCGCCTGTGCTCGTCAACACCGACATCGGAGTGCTGACACCTGGAAAAATGTTCCTGGTCGCACGAGTCTCGTTGCTCGTTTCAAATTGTATGGAACAGATGGACGTGTACGGGTATGCAGACAACCTCATGAATCCATGGACCCTGCATGTCTTCAGGGGACTGTTCGAGCTGGTAAAGGCTCTGTAATGGTGTGGAACGTGTGCAATTGGTGTGAATGGGACCCGTGATACATCGAGATACGACTCTGACAGGTGTCACGTACATACGCGACCTGTCTGATCACCTGCATCCATTCGTGTCGATTGTGCATTCACAGGGACTTGGGCAATTCCAGCAGGACAATGTGACATCCCATACGTCCTCAGTTACTACAAAGCGGCTCCAGGAACACTCTTCTGAGTTTAAACGCTTCCGCTGGCCACGAAACTCTCCAGACGTGAACATTATTGAGAGTATCTGGAATGCCCTGTAACGTGCTGGTCAGAAGAGATCTCCAACCCCTCGTGCTCTTACTGATTTATGGACAGACCTGCGGGATTCATGGTGCCAGTTCCCTCCGAGAGCCGGTCGAAGTGGCCGTGCGGTTAAAGGCGCTGCAGTCTGAAACCACAAGACCGCTACGGTCGCAGGTTCGAATCCTGCCTCGGGCATGGATGTTTGTGATGTCCTTAGGTTAGTTAGGTTTAACTAGTTCTAAGTTCTAGGGGACTAATGACCTCAGCAGTTGAGTCCCATATTGCTCAGAGCCATTTTTTAGTTCCCTCCGGCACTACTACAGCCATTAGTCGAGTCCATGCCACGTTGTCTTGCGGCAATTCTGCGTGCTTGCGGGGACCCTACACGATATTAGGTAGCTGTACCAGCTTTTTGGGGCTTCAGTGTAAAATCACGGAAAAAACGCATTTCCTACGTGACGTGACTACTGCAACCTTACTTACATAATATGCGCAAAGCAAAGCTTACTTTGTCGTAAATGCGGGGCCGCCTCTTGAAACATACACTTGTTTTATACCCCAGACTCGTTCTCTCTAACAATGTCGCATCTGACTTTCTTCTGCGCCATCACAGCGAAAATAACGTCATGCTACCTCCTTTAATAATCATGCATGTTTTCGATATTCGAATATCCTCCGTCGTTACCTCCAAGAGCGACCGCTGCGGAATGTTGTCAGCTTGACTTTTGCCTCTCCTAACTAATACAGTCCGTAACATTATCAGGCCCTTCTTTGTCCGTGACATTTTATGTCACTCTAGACTTGTTCAACCGTCACTCGTGAATTAATATCGACCAGCCGGATTAAAACGTAAATACCTCGTGGTCTGCTACTCGGATGACTTTGCTGTTTTTACCTCCATTATTCTAATAAAATTTTCTCTACGGCTAGATATGTTTATGGTTTCTCAATTCTTCTTCATTTATTTTAATTTACCCAATGTTGGACGAGGAGTAGAATGAGCGTGGACAGTAAATAGTCATACCACTGTGACATCCCAAACGGTATGCTCCGAAACACTTGTGAATGAACCACCATGTTGACGAGTTGGGCAACGGATTGATCTGACAAGTACGCTTTGGCTCCTGCAAGAAGCAATTTCCACCCCACACCACTACATAGGTCAGACAGACGCTCCTAACGTACCAAAAGGAAATGCCTAAATAATTTCAGCAATAAATATCTTCTGGAGTCGTCCGCTGCAAGGAAAAGACACAAAAATATTCTATTTTTCCTACGTAACTAGTGGGATACTTGGGTACTGGAGTATTGCTAGTTAGTGTAAGTAAAACATTAAACGAACGGAAAATATTATTTATTGCAAAATCTGAGAACATCAAGTGAAACTTTTATTTATAAACTGACACACAAATTTCCAGGTTCTTTTCGGAATAGGAGATTACCTATTATGGGTAGGAATCCTGTTAATGAAATTTATATCCAAAGTGTGGGAGAGCTCTTCTATCCCATTTCTTTAAGAATGTTATTTACTCGGCAGAATGGCTGAGAGCCGTGCCTACTCAACTTGAACAATTATCCGATTGAATTTCTCTAATACGGTCAAGGTTGTCGCACGAGAAATGTAATGGAGTGACGTGAATGAAGTATGTTATTTCGAATGGATAAGAGATGGGGCTCACCTATGATGTAGCGCACAATACCGTGAGCTGCGACGACTGCTGCTTGCATCGTTCGCTGCTGAAAAATAACAAAACTATCTCTTTCCATCTGGATTGACCTTCGACAGTGGAACTCTCACTACGCCCTGATGAAGTCAAGGACTCCTGTCTGCCCCTAGTGTAACTGTGGGTGTGGTACACCAGTCAGATAACCAGTCCACTGTGATAACACTCAATGTTCAGGCGCAGGCGCTAACTAATATTCTGTCTGTCTTCACACTGCACATTAAGTGTCACGGTCAACACGGTGAACAAACACTTAATCACGAGCGACTCAATATAGAGTATCACTCAGATTTGCTAGCAACAGAGGCGCTCTCTCAGCGCAGTACTGAGTAGAGACTTTGTTCCTCGCTCTGTCTCTACACGCATGAGTGCACTCGCTGCTGCTGTGTGTTCCCGCTTCAAGAGTGTCACTGGAATGACCCCTCTCCACGCAAAAAGCGAAAGGTATATCATCTGCTGTCTTTCCCTCACTCCTCTGGATCATTGCGTCAGATATATTCCACCGATCAGCGTTATTCTTACGAACGGAAGGATGGCGCTCCGTTTAAACCAACCAATCCGGAAATATATAGCATCTGCCTTAGGCGTTTACTGTCCACCAGTGAGAACTCTGAAACTGCACACTTTGCTTTTAAGGAGAATGTGCAGGCCATTATCCCTTTTCCCTGGGAAGAAACTGTTTTGTTCCCTGGGCGGTCGGCCAGCGAGCCCTGCTGCATGCTAACTCACCCTCCTACGGACTTTCCAGTGGGCTGGTTGCCTCCACCGAACAAAAACTCCTGTGGACGTCGTGTCTTGAATGTTTGTGTACGCCAGCCTTGACTTTTTAAGCTCGGTGCGCCCTTGCGATTTATTTATTAGATTTGCATATCAATTAAACAGAAATATGGCAAATCGACTCTACCCTATCGAGTTTGGGCTCAAATGAAACGTCTTGATACGCAGAATACGATGGTGAAGTCGGAATATATAAGAAATTGAGGTCAGGGGATGACGACACCTTACAACACGTCACTGCCTATCCTGCTTTGCAGAGTAAGCAAGTACGTTCCGCGAGGAGGCATGGATGTCTGACATCTTGTCACCTACTCCGGTTTCGTACATATGCTGGTGACTTGTAGGCTTGTAACTAATAATTTTATTGAAAAATTCCTCTATTGTGCATCCCAGGTGTTACATGCTTCGCCCATGGTCCCTGCTGTAGAGACATCTTCGCGGGTACCAGTTGCGGTTCGGCCACCCTCTCTTCATGGGGAGTGGCAGGTTCAGCGGCGTTCGCAGCGCACGAGGCAGAGGTTCAATGTGGGGCCTGGTCATGTGGCATCTCCCACTCTGCCAGTGAGTGGACATGTGGATGCTCCTTCAGCAAGGTCCGAGCAGGCATACGGGGGGGAGGGGTTTATTAGTGATTGGGAGCTCCAACGTTAGGCGCGTGATGGAGCCCGTTAGGGAGATAGCAGAAAGGTCGGGGAAGAAGGCCAGTGTTCACTCTTGGTGGGGGGGGGGTCTCAAATAAGATATGGAGGAGGCCCTGCCGGCGGTGATAGAGTGCACTGGGTGCATCTGACTGCAGATTGTAGCTCATGTCAGCACCAATGACTCCTGCTGTCTGGGTTCAGAGGTCATCCCCAGTTCATACAGGCGGTTGGCGGAGTTGGTGAAGGCGGAAATCCTCGCTCACAGGGTGGAATCAGAGCTAACTATTTGTAGTATCGTTCCCAAAACCGATCACGATCCTTTGGTTTGAAGCCGACTGGAAGGCTTAAACCAGAGGCTCAGACGATTCTGCAGAGATCTGGGATGCAAATTTCTCGACCTCCGCTATCGGGTGTAGAAATGTAGGGTCCCCTGAATAGGTCAGGCGTGCACTACACGCCGGAAGTGGCTACAAGGGTAGCGGGGTACGTGTGGAGTGCACATGTGGGTATTGAAGGTTAGAGAATTCCTTCTCTAGGCCCGACAAGACGCCTTCTGAGACGCGACAAGGTAGTAGTAGTCAAAACGCAACAGGGAATAACAATATTAACGTGCTAATAGTAAACTGCAGGGGCATATATAGAAAGGTCCCAGAACTGCTCTCATTAACAAACAGGCACAACGCCCACATAGTACTAGGGACAGAAAGTTGGCTGAAACCAGATGTAAACAGTAATGAAATTCTAAACTCAGATTGGAATGTATATCGCAGAGACAGGCTGGACAGTGAAGGGGGAGGCGTGTCTATAACGATAAAAAATACAATAGTATCGAAGGAAATTGACGGAGATCCGAAATGTGAAATAATTTGGGTGAAGGTCACGGTTAAAGCAGGCTCACACATGGTTATTTGATGTCTCTATAGGCCCCTGTCTCAGCAGCTGTTGTGGCAGAGTACCTGAAGGAAAATATGGAAAATATTTCGAGTAGATTTCCGGACCAAGTTATAGTTCTGAGTGGAGATTTTAATTTGCCGGATATAGACTGGGAGACTCAAATGTTTATAACGGCTGGCAGGGACAAAGAATTTAGTGAAATATTTTTAAGTGCATTATCTGAAAACTATCTTGAGCAGTTAAACAGAGAACCGACTCGTGGCGATAATATATTAGACCTTCTGGTGAGTAACAGTCCCGAACTATTTGAAACAGTTAACGCAGAGCAGGGAATCAGCGATCATAAAGCGGTTACTGCATCTATTATTTCAGCCGCAAATAGAAATATTAAAAAGGGTAGGAAGACTTTTCCGTTTAGCATAAGTGACAAAAAGCAGATTTCAGACGGCTCAAAACAAAAGTTTTGTCTCAAGTACAGATAGTGTTAGGGATCAGTGGACAAAGTTCAAAACCATCGTACAATATGCATTAGATGAGTATATGCCAAACAAGATAGTAAGAGATGGAAAAGAGTCACCGTGGTACGACAACCAAGTTAGAAAACTGCTGCGGAAGCAAAGGGAACTTCACAGCAAACATAAACATAGCCATAGCCTTGCAGACAAACAAAAATTACGCGAAGCGAAATGTAGTGTGAGGAGGGCTATGCGAGAGGCATTCAATGAATTCAAAAGTAAAGTTCTATGTACTGATTTGGCAGAAAATCCAAAGAAATTTTGGTCTTATGTCAAAGCGGTAGGTGGATCAAAACAAAATGTCCAGACACTATCTGACCAAAATGGTACTGAAACAGGGATGACAGACTAAAGGCCGAAATACTAAATGTCTGTTTCCAAAGCTGTTTCACAGAGGAAGACTGCACTGCAGTCCCCTCTCTAGATTGTCACACAGATGACAAAATGGTAGATATCGAAATAAACGACAGAGTGATAGAGAAACAATTAAAATCCCTCAAAAGAGGAAAAGCCGCTGGATCTGATGGGATACCAGTTGGATTTTACACAGAGTACGCGAAGGAAACTGTCCTCCTTCTTGCAGCGGTGTACCGTAGGTCTCTAGAAGAGCGTAGCGTTCCAAAAGATTGGAAAAGGGCACAGGTCATCCCCGATTCCAAGGACGGACGTCGAACAGATGTGCAGAACTATAGACCTATATCTCTAACGTCGATCACTTGTAGAATTTTGGAACACGTATTACGTTCGAGTATAATGACTTTTCTGGAGACAAGAAACCTACACTGTAGGAATCAGCATAGATTTCGAAAAAGACGATCGTGTGAAAGCCAGCTCGCGCTATTCGTCCACGAGACTCAGAGGGCCATAGACACGGGTTCCCAGGTAGATGCCGCGTTTCTTGACTTCCGCAAGACGTTCGATACAGTTCCCCACAGTCGTTTAATGAACAAAGTAAGAGCATACGGGCTATCAGACCAACTGTGTGATTGGATTGAAGAGTACCTAGATAACAGAACGCAGCATATCATTCTCAATGGAGAGCAGTCTTCCGAAGTAAAAGTGATTTCAGGTGTGACGCAGGGGAGTGTCGTAGGACCGTTGCTATTCACAATATACGTAAATGACCTGGTGGATAACATCGGAAGTTCACTGAGGCTTTTTACGGATCATGCTGTGGTATATCGAGAGGTTGTAACAATGGAAAATTGTACTGAAATGCAGGAGGATCTGCAACGAATTGACGCATAGTGCAGGGAATGACAATTGAATCTCAATGTAGACAAGTGTAATGTGCTGCGAATACATAGGAAGAAAGCTCCCTTATCATTTAGCTACAATACAGCAGGTCAGCAACTGGAAGCAGTTACTTCCATAAATTATCTGGGGGTAGGCGTTAGGAGTGATTTAAAATGGAACGGCCATATAAAGTTGATCGTTGGTAAAGCAGATGCCAGGCTGAGATTCATTGGAAGAATCCTAAGGAAATGCAATCCGAAAACAAAGGAAGCAGTTTACAGTTCACTTGTTCACTCACTGCTTGAATACTGCTCACCGGTGTGGGATACGTACCAGACTGTGTTGATAGAAGAGACAGAGAGGACCCAACGGAGAGCATCGCGCTTCTTTACAGGATCATTTAGTAATCGTGAAAGCGTTACGGAGATGATAGATAAACTCCAGTGGGAGACTTTGCAGGAGAGACGTTCAGTATCTCGGTACGGGCTTTTGTTGAAGTTTCGTGAGCATACCTTCACTAAGGAGTCAAGCAGTATATTGCTCCCTCCTACGTATATCTCGCGAAGAGACCATGAGGATAAAATCAGAGAGATTAGAGCCCACACAGAGGCATACCGACAATCTTTCTTTCCACGAACAATACGAGACCGGAATAGAAGGGAGATGCGATAGAGGTAAAGTACCCTCCGCCACACACCGTCAGGTGGCTTGTGGAGTATGGATGTAGATGTAGAAGTAGATGTAGAAGATACTGTTAAGCAGAATCAGCTTAAAGTTACATTTGAAAACACTTATGCTCTCTATCATTTAATTTCTTCAGGAATGGTACAAAGAGTTTTATGGCTGAGTACGGTACTCCTTTCTGTACAAAAGCTAGAGTTCCTAGAGAGAGGAGGAGACGATGATAGCAGGGTGGGCGAATAAAGGACATAGTGCTTTTCAGCCAAATATCACAGCAGGCTGTGGCTGAGGTAGAGGGGATCCCAACTGGTCATCATCAGTGTGTGTGTGTGTGTGTGTGTGTGTGTGTGTGTGTGTTTGAGTGAATAAATGTACTGTGAGGATATGGTGTCTATTCGCAATTGTATAGGCCTATGCCTGCGAGATACACTTCTAATTACTTTATTATATTCAATACTTTGTGCTTAGGTGTAGAATAACATCCTGTGAAATACGAGTGAATGAAAATAAGAAAAATACGAGGGGTGTTCAATAAGTAACGCTAGTCATCTTTTTCTTAGGCAATTTCGGTGGAAAGAATACAGAATTTGTTGTGAGATGTGGAATATTCCCGCTTCAGCTCCTCCAGTTTCCTGAAGTTCTGATAGACGGCGGCGCTGTACGTAGCCTTCAAACTGGTGTCTGTAACACATGTGCGTTCCAAACATAGAAATGTAGTTGTTTCTTTTGGCGGTAAACGAGGGCATCGCAGATATTCAGAGGCGCTTGCAGAATTTTGGAGACGTAGCAGTGAACAAAAGCACGGCGAGTCGTTGGAGGAGGTGCCTGTCATCATCGCAACAATGTCGCGCAATTCTGCCCGATCTGCCTCGTGCCGGCCGACCACACACTCCTGCAGTGTTGGAACGTGCGGACACTCTCGTTGCAGGCGGTCGACGGATCACAATCAAAGATCTCGCTGCCCAACTCGACGTCCCTGTCGACGCTGCCGACACGCCCGTTCACAAGCTGGGATACATAGAGGTTATGCCGCTGGGTTTCTCGCCGCCTAACAGAAGATCATAAGAGCGTTGGACGACTATACGAGGTGCGACAGTAAAGTAATGAGACTGATTTTCTTTGCAAGATGTGGCAGCCCTGTAGGTTTACATAGGCACAATATCTTTGACCTTGGTGTATAAGCTGCTTCTTGTCCAAGCGGCACATCGATGCAACTGCTCAGTCGTGAGTTGTGCTGTAATAAGTTAACAAATGTTTGTGTCCCTCGTCACGGAAATTGAACCGCATAATATTGCACAATGGTATGCCACATCTTTTTTAGTTAAATTGGGTGAAAACGCGACGACAACTCACGTAAGCTTGAGGAGGCTTTTGGAGAGGAGATTATGTCAAGAGCTCAAGTTTTTCGTTGGCATAAAATGTTTTGTGAAGGCAGAACGAATGTTGAAGATGAAGACCACAGTGGACGACCGTCAACGTCAAGGACGGATGTCAACTTGGCCAGGGTGCGTGAACTCGTACGATCTGATCGAATTATCCGTGAAAATGATTGCAGAAGAACCGAACATTAATTGAGATACGGTTCATCTAATAATAACTGAAGATCTTGGTATGAGAAAGATTTGTACAAAAATGGTCCCCAAAAATCTCACACCACAGCAGCGAGAAACACGGAAAAATGTGGCAGTCGATCTGTTACAGCAAACGGAAATCAATCCAGAATTGTTGAGCAGTGTTATCACTGGTGATGAAAGTTGGTTTTTTCAGTACGATCCAGAGACAATACGCCAACGTTCGCAATGGTGCTCAAAGGGATCACCCAGACCAAAAAAGCTCGCATATCAAAGTCAAAAGTGAAATGCGTGCTTGTGTGATTCTTTGATTCCAAGGGAATTGTTCATAAAGAGTGGGTGCCTCCTGGACAAACACTTAACCAATATTACTACAAAGAAATTTTAGAAAGACTTCGTAAAAGAGTTCTTCGTGTTCGTGCCAACATTGCTGATATTTGGAGTCTGCATCACGATAATGCGCCATCCCATACTGCTCCATCAGTACAGCAATTTTTAACCTCAAAACAAATTTCAGTACTACTACAGCCACCTTATTCACCAGATACCGCTCCGTGCGACATTTTTCTATTTCCAAGAGTGAAAATGGCGGTCAAGGGACCCATTTTCAAACAACACAAGATGTCCAAAAAGATGTGGCGAGGGTCTTGGAGGATATTACAGTACACGAGTTCCAGAAATTTTGCCATCAATGGCAGAAGCTCTGGAAAAAGTGTGTGCTGTCAGAAGGGAACTACTTTGAAGGAGACAACACTAAACTTGACTAAAACGGTAAGCAACATTTTTTTTCACATCAGTCTCATTATTTTATTGTCGCACCTCATTCGTGCGTAATTACTAACGCATTACGGCACTGATGGCGAAAATTTCTTGTCGAACATCGTCGCAGGCGATGCAGTAAGAGTTCATTACTTCAAACTGTAAGGAAAACGTCAATCCACGGTGTGGCGCCACGCTACCTCCTCCCCGAAGAAACAGTTCAAAGGTGCACCCTCAGCTGGTCAAGTTCTGGCACTCTGAAGGGGTATTCTGTTTGATGTGCTCAGTCATGTTGCAACGATCAGCTCTGAAGTGTATCGTGCTACCGCCAGGAAGTTGAAGAAACGACTTCCACGTGCTCGTCACCACAAAAACGCAGGCGAACTTGTCCTTCACGCTGACAACGCAAGCTCTCACACAAGCGTCTGCGCACGCTAGAGGAGCTCACAGAACTTCACTGGACTGTTGTTCCACACCCACATCACACCTTGTCTTGTATATGTTTGGCTCAATAAGGGGTGCAGTATGTGGATGACTGGAGTGTTGTTGATGCAGTAAGACGTTGGCTCCGACGTCGACCAATAGACTGGAACCAGTTTGCTTCCAGTAAGGTAGCATGAACGGAGATTATGTTGAAAATTAAGATTTTGCAGGCAGAAGAATGGGGAATATTCTGCTGGTCTGCAATCCTGAAGCAAAACAGAGAAAAAGCCTGCTGCAAGAAAAAAAAATACTTGTTGTCGCATTACTTATTGAACGCCCGTCGTATATTAACTTATTGACTGCTGTGTCCGGAGAGTCGATAGTTATTGTTGCGAGAAACGTTTTAGCTGCTGATTTATAATTTCTTTCCACTTCAAGTTCTCATCAATATGCACATTAAATAACTTGGAGCTTTTTACTCTGTTTATTAGTTTTTCTTAGTGAACTACATTCATAATAGGTGGGGTGTTTTTAGCGAGGATACTAGTACATGAACCAGATCGTTCAGATTGCCCTGTTCTGCGTTAAGAATACTCTTTGCGAATGCACTGAGCTGTCCAAAATTTGATATCGTAAGCTGCGGTAGAGTGCAAGTATGTAAGGTTTCATTTTGGAAAACAGGGAATGCAGTGAAATGTCCTACTGCCGATCAAATTCTGTGATAATACCAGACGGAGGTTGAGCAAGGAACGGGTCGGAGCATGTAGCACTTCAGTGTAAAAGTTTTGATTCATAGTATATTCCACCTCAATCAGATGAGGCGCTGCCGTCTAACCACCACATCGTGTGAGTACTACAAAGATGCCTCCGTCTTTTCGTATATTAGACACTGAAATTTATTTTGGTGTCTTGTAACCCAATATTAAGAGAAACTTATGGTCGTCATAAGCGCTCATATTCAGTTCTCTGGCAAAAGCGACGGCGATATACGTGGAACGCTCGGACTGAAGTTTTTCCCGTAAAAATGAGGTCCTACTGCTGACGCTGAAGGGATTGGGTTCACCTGCCGACAATGGAGGGCGCAATATGGGCAGTTTCCACGATACGGACAAGCACTGTCAGCTGTTTCGCTCTTGGTATAAAACAAGACGCCCTGTAATAGTCCCACTGCATTCTGTGAGCAGTGTGTAGATCTTTTGCACCAAAATTAGAACGTGGAGAGAAGTTATTTGTTGTGAGACTATATACTGTCGCATAACAAACGACCTGTTGTATTTCTCCGGACGGCGACCAAATTTGTGTTGCGAAACAGCACCGAAGAGTGCAAGATCAAAATTTCAGCGGCTCCCTGTCAACGTCATCAAATATGATGTAAGTAACATATCCATTACCGAACGGCCTTACTAAAGTTTTTAGAAAAACACTTCTGTAAATTCTATGTTATACCTCCCTAGTTATCGAGTAGGAAACTGCACTGTAGAACGGAGGCAAGTGCAGTAACTGAACAATACCACTCCCTGTAGCAGTTATTATTGTTTCGCCCCATCCTTTTCAAGTACAGAGCCTAGGAAGAATGATTGCTTTGACTCCTCTGTGCAAGACTACTCTTGCTGGCTGGTTCAAATGGCTCTGAGCACTATGGGACTTAACATCTGAGGTCATCAGTCCCTTAGAACTTAGGACTACTTAAACCTAACCAACCTAACGACATAACACACATCCATGCCCGAGGAAGGATTCCAGCCTGCCACCGTAGCGGTCGCGCGGTTCCAGATTGAAGTACCTAGAACCGCTCGGCACAGCGGCCGACTCCAGAATCTGTGTGACATTGTCCGTAGGTCGACGAAACCTATGGCCATTAGCGCTGACCTCCTTCGTATATTACGATTATTCAGTGTTACGCCTATTTGGCACGGATGTCGCACACTTCACCTACATTGCACGTCGTGAATCAGTGCTGTTCTGCGCCTATCAACTGACCGAAGTGAGCCACCTGCTGTACCTACGACTGAGCGTACGTGATCGTTCCACTTCACTTCCCCACAGATTGCTACACCAACGTGTTCTTACGACTTCACTGATTCCAGTTGTGGTTCATTGACATTGCGGTCACAGCATACAACGTTTTTCAACGTTTAAATCAAGTTGGCAGTGTTTGCATCACTTGACTCAATATACTGCAGATACAGCTTTTCTCGTACAGTTCTTTACTATAGAAACTCGCTGGATACCCGGCGTTTTCACGCTACTAAATCTTTATGACGAGACATCTTTTGCGCTGTGTGCGTACAATGATACAATTCTGCAGGTACGTCAGGCGGAATATTGGTGGACACTCTCTGCGAACTGGGCTGCGAATAGAGTCACTTAAAATGAAGTAATTAACTGAAAAAGTCACTCATGATGCGGCAGGTTTTCGTGCATCTCGCTCTTTATGACGTCTTATTTCCTGTGTTGTGTGTCGTATAATGATATATATTTGCACGTACGTTCAATGGTGTATGTGGATACTGTCTGCAAAATGTGTTGTGAATAGAATTAGTAGAAAGGAATTAATAAATTAAAAGATCGTCCCAGATGCTGCAGCCCACATCTCGTGGTCGTGCGGTAGCGTTCTCGCTTCCCACGCCCGGGTTCGATTCCCAGCGGGGTCAGGGATTTTCTCTGCCTCGTGATGGCTGGGTGTTGTGTGCTGTCCTTAGGTTAGTTAGGTTTAAGTAGTTCTAAGTTCTAGGGGACTGATGACCATAGATGTTAAGTCCCATAGTGCTCAGAGCCATTGAACCAGATGCTGCAGTTCTACTGCATGGACAGTGGAAATGTAGTAATCGAGAAACATTTTTCCTTTAATCATTTTCTGGGACGTGTGAGCGAGAAAAAGACTCGTAAAAGTTTAAAATTATGTGTGAGCATTATTGCAACTCACTAGGTGACTATATTCTAGCCACTTACCCATCGTGAACTACGCTACTACTTCACCCCCATACCTTCCAGAGAGAGCTGGTTCTTACCCCACAGTGATTCTTTCCAGACAGTATGCCAGACGTGTACCAAGTTTCGTTGAAATCTATACACTGGTTTAGGAGGAGATATGGCTCTGAGCAGTATGAGCAGTATGCGACTTAACTTCTGAGGTCATCAGTAGTCTAGAACTTAGAACTAATTAAACCTACCTAAGGACATCACACACATCCATGCCCAAGGCAGGATTCGAACCTGCGACCGTAGCGGTCGCTCGGTTCCAGACTTCAGCGCCTAGAACCGCACTGCAACACCAGCCCGCTGAAGAGGAGATATGGAACATATATACGTACATAGATACGTTCTCGTACATCTACTTTCATAATAACTATATGGATTGCGTCGTCTGCAAAATACCGGACGCTGCTGTTTATATTGTCTGTAAGGTATATAACATGAACAGGAAGGGTACCGACATAATTCTGCCGCACGCGCCACTAATTACCTCTACACCTACCGATAGCTCTCCATTCTGTATCCGATCCAACAGGAAATCCTCAATCTAGTTACAAATATCTTTTGATGTATTCCATACGGCGGAATTTTGTTGACACTCTTTAGTGTGACACTGAGCCGAATGTGGAATGCTTTTCGGACTTCACTGCATCTATCTGACTGCCTTGATCCACGGTTTACAGAATGTCGTGCGGCAGATGACGCATGCTTTCGGAACCGTTGCTGGTTGGCTACTAGCAGGTAATTGTTTCGACATACCCCGCTATATTTCAGCTCATAATATTTTCTAATATTCGACAACACGTGAATGTAATCAAGATTTTGCGGTAGTTTTGTGGGTTACTCCCGTTACCCTTTTTGTAGACGGGTATAATCTGTCCATTCTTCCAATTAATGAGCACAATTTTATGTTAGAGGGACCTACAGTGTATAATGGCTCAAACGTGGGCTGACGCAGCTGCAGATTCTGAACAGAATCCGACAAGGATCCCTTCGACGCTGCCCCTTCTCTTATTTTAGCGTTTTCTTCTGTTTCTCTATACTCTTGACACTAATATCTAAATCACTCGCCCTTGTAACGACGCTAAAATTATTGTTACGTAGAGCTCGTACTTTCCTATGTAAAGAAATATTTGAAAACAGAGTTCAGAATTCCTGATCTTTCTTTGCTACCCTGAAATTCTGTTCCTGTATCATCCATAATTGTCTGGTCAGCCATTTATATAGATAGAATTTGTTTGGGTTTTGTGAGAGGTCCTACCATAATATTCCGATTTGTTTTGCACTTATTGTGCAGTAGTCGCTATTTCTATAGACTTTGGAGAGTGTATAGAATGGAGGGTCCCTTCCGCCTCGAACTGTTCTATCAGGCGCGTACCTATAGAGTGCTTGATTAATTATTCTTCTACAGTTGAGTAACAGTTCTGTACAAGATACTAACCACAACCCAATGTTTCAAGTTTCTCCTTCAGATATGACATAACGCCTCTTCATTTAATTTACTAAACACGTTGATATTTCTGCTTGATTTAATTTCCCTGTCTTCTGCAGCATAATAGTTCCTATAACTGCCTCGTTGTCACTGATACGATTTCCAATGTGGACGTCCTCCAAGAGAGCATGTTTATTTGTTGCCAGTAGCTCTAAGAAAGTTTCGTAGTGAATGTAGCTTTCGAAGGAGGTATATACTATCGTTTCTGACGACCTTTCTCTGTGGCTGAATTTGATGATAGGTACAAGAATCCAATTATAAGTTTATATCCACCCTTGACAACGTTTTGCACAAACCATCTCGCATGCAGTTTCCTGAGTTTCTTGTCTACTGGTACGGATTCACCATCTCCATTTAATGTTAGCCTATTTCATCGATATACACTTGGATTTGCACCAAACATCTCATTGCCATCGGTTTCAGGTTTTAACCAGCTCTCTCAAAAGTTGGCATTTTGTTGTGAATGCTTCATTATCTCCGTAGCGGGTGGTGAGTTGGCTGCTCTAAAACGCAGAGGGTAGTGTACCTAGGAACACATTATGTTCCCTGGTCAGTGTTTGTGTTTGGGTCTAGCGACCAGTTTCACAATTGTATGAAGGACTGCGCGCTACAGATCTCCACAGGCAGTTTCCGGCGTTTTCTACAGTTCCTGTCGTTCCTGTTTTATGCAGCATTTTTAATTTTGTGAGTTCTACACACTTAAGTGCAGTGACGTATATTGAAGCTGTATTGAAGATGATGTTAAAATCTTCGATTACAGATTTTTTGGCGAGTAGAATTCTGTTCATTTTTAAAACTAGTTGTACAGGGTGAACATTAATAAAATCCTCATTGTGCAGCGACGGATTCCTGACTGAAAGTGGAGGAAAGAAAGGATCTATTAACGTGTGTCCGGAAATGGACGGTGTGCGTGAAACGACAACAAACCGTCCCGAAACGCAGTACAGAGCTGCATCGCATCCACGTCACCACAGATGTTCAACGTTCCCCCATGGCTTGCAGTGTCATGCAGAATACGCGTGCCCATACTTTGGCTTACACCATGCCGGCGAGCCCCTTGCGTGATCGGTGTAATAGGGTTCGTCTCAGTATCCTGCAGAACCCGAGCCTCTAAATGTGGTGTACGCGCAGTCAGCCGGATCCCTGCACGTTCTTCAGTCTGAAAGGAACACGATCACAAAGTCGTTCCAAAAGGCTCGAAATGTTGTGTGCCATAGACACGGTTTCCCAGGTAGATGCCGTGTTTCTTGACTTCCGCAAGGCGTTAGATACAGTTCCCCACAGTCGTTTAATGAACAAAGTAACAGCATACAGACTATCAGACCAATTGTATGATTGGATTGAAGAGTACTTAGATAACAGAATGCAGCATGTCATTCTCAATGCACAGAAGTCTTCTGAAGTAAGAGTGATTTCAGGTGTGTCGCAGGGGAGTGTCGTACGACCGTTGCTATTCACAATATACATAAATGACCTTGTGGATAACATCGGAAGTTCACTGAGGCTTTTTGCGGAAGATGCTGTAGTATATCGAGAGGTTGTAACATTGGAAAATTGTACTGAAATGCAGGAGGATCTGCAACAAATTGACGCGTGGTGCAGGGAATGGCAATTGAATCTCAATGTAGACAAGTGTAATGTGCTCCGAATACATAGAAAGAAAGATCCTTTATCATTTAGCTACAATACAGCAGGTCAGCAACTGAACGCAGGAAATTCAGTCCGAAAACAAAGGAAGTAGATTACAGTACACTTGTTCGCCCACTGCTTGAATACTGCTCACCGGTGTGGGATCCGTACCAGATAGGGTTGGTAGAAGAGATAGAGCAGATCCAACAGAGAGCAGCGCGCTTCGTTACAGGATCATTTAGTAATCGTGAAAGCGTTACGGAGTTGATACATAAACTCCAGTGGAAGACTCTGCAAGAGAGACGCTCAGTAGCTCGGTACGGGCTTTTGTTGAAGTTTCGAGAACATACTTTCACCGAGGAATCATGCAGTATATTGCTCCCTCCGACGTATATCTCGCGAAGAGACCATGAGGATAAAACCAGAGAGATTAGAGCCCTCACAAAGGCATACCGACAATCTTTCTTTCCACGAACAATACGAGACTGGAATAGAAGAGAGATCCGATAGAGGCGCCCAAGGTACCCTCCGCCACACACCGTCAGCTGCCTTGCGCAGTATCAATGTAGATGTGTTTAATGTCTGTGAGGGTACTTGTTTTGGCACAGCCGTGCTGCCTCTCGACCGTTTCCATCTGCTTGGCCGCACACGAACACCACCTCGGCTTGTTTCCGACAGGAGCATCGGACCATTCTGCTGCTTACACTGCACTGCCTCAGTCACACAGCTTGCAACACGCAGGGAACGCACGAGACGGAGTCAGAGGAACTTTTATTCTTCAGCGCCATTTACCGTGGCGACGACACATATCCGGACACATATTCATAGGACCTTTTTTCTTGCACTTCTAGTCAGGCATCGGTTCCTGCAGTTTGTTGGTTTTATTTATGTTCGGTCTACGTATCGTGTGGACGGTTAGGCCATATATTTCCGATCGTGCAACATTTTGTACCTTCGAACACGAGAGGATCTGACGTGGAACACGTGATACATGCAAATAAACGGAATTTCTTTAACGTCTTAGGAATTTTAGTGCTCTCGATAACAGAAATTTGTCTCAGTTTCCAATAGCTTCTGTTTCAAATTGTATTTAATTTGTAATTATTTTTGGTAGTGCTTCTACTTAATTTGATTTCATTTATTGAGTCTTCGTGAGTAGTAGTGTGATAATGTAACAGGCCGTTAAATACGAGGGTGGCCAGAAAGTAATGCATCAAATTTGCTTTCCTTCGACAGTTCTTTATTGAACATGATGAGAATTACACACAGGAAAGAATGGTGTTCTATGTACACACGCTATTTTTCCACGTAACCTCCATCCCGTTCTGTGGCCTCCCTGCAGCGCGAAACAAGGGCGTGTATGCCCTGTAGGTAGCAATCCTTGTCCTGGTGGCGGAGCCAGTGCTTCACTTTGTAAACTTCCTTTGCTGACTGACAGATGCAGCGGCTACTGCCGAGTCATAATGCGTCTGTCCTCGCGAATAACGACGTCACCCGCTGCAACACGTCAGGTGTGGCAGCCGTGGCTGGTCTTTCCGACCGCTGCAAATCGTGCAGCTCCGCCGAACCGCCTTGTCATGACCTCACCCTCCGTGCCCAGCGACTAACTGTACTTCTGTCGGCAGCAGATGCTCCACAGACTTTGCACAATCGTTTGTGAATATTCCCCGCAGTTTCTATCTCTGCAGCGAGAAATTCATTGACGGCACGTTGTTTGTAACGTACATCACCTAAAGACGCCATTTTGAAACCGTCCTGCAGCTACGCTATCTGTCGGAAGTGACGGAAGCTTGGCGCGCTCCCTCGGGAGACTTCAAGGAATACATACGTAACGTTTCACATTCGTAGCATTGTTTTCGGCTGAGAAAAAAATGCAATGCATTACTTTCTGGGCAACGCTCGTACATACTGACAAGATTTATTTTTCAATGGAATATTTGTTTTCGGTAGATGATCATGTTGTACGTTGGAAAATGTTTTTCACATATGGAAAAACTTTCCTTTTCCACACTAATTTTTGTAATTTCAGAAAAAGACTGCAGCACACAAAAATTGACTGGTATTATGAAAACTGAAGTAAGAACACACATGAAACTTGTATTTCACGACTGGCTAGAGGATAAAGTGTGAAGAGTGTTCTAAGGCACAACGCTCCCCTTACATTATAGTTCTCACTGCCGTGACGAAAGTCACAGAAGCTGGAAGTTGGTATCTTATATAACTTCCGAAGTCTCCGGTTCAAGCCTTCGAGTTACAACCAGGAGCCACGATGATTTCTTAATAATGATGTTTGCTTCGTTGAACTTCCCTGAGCAAAGCGATCTCCTCTACTTGCTCTGCAAGTCGCTGGAACGACCCAAATATGACGAGACAACACGTATCTTTCTTTTCCCCAACATGCGCCACAGTCTGCAGTCTTTTGCACCCTGCTTGCTCAGCGACTGCCAGAACAGCTTCCTCAACGCGTTCAATGCAAGCTTCCTCCGGCCATACATACCGCGTGCGGAAGGCGTTCCTTCCCATCACGTGTTACCATCTTCCATGCGCCGGAGACGCACGGTACTGGGTCCGGGATCGTAATTTTGAATGCCCTCTTTGGTGACGATCGTTGTCTCTTTTTGGTCTTATTTCTTCATTTCTGCCGTACTTATCGCAATAAACGTGTTCTCTATCTGTTAGTGTCTTCCTTTTCTTGCGTTTTGTGTTGTTGCTACCGCACCAGGAGAGCTTTTCCAGCCATGCACTGCTGTGTGATTTTTTCGCCTGGGTATACTCTACCTCTCAAGAAAGTATGTGCTGAAAAAACCTGTAGACTTTGCGCCTGGATTCCACAGAAATGGCAACTCGTATGTCGTGCATCAAAGTTGTTAATTTCTGAATGAACTGTTTATAGCAATAAGAGAGAAGTAAAGTTGCTACTCACCATACAGCGGAGATGCTGAGTGGCGATAAACACGACAAAAAGATTCATACAATCGTAGCTTTCGGCCATTATGGCCTCTGTCGGCAGTAGACACACACACACACACACACACACACACACACACACACACACACACACGCAAGCGCAACTTGCACGCACGTCTGCAGTCTCAGAGAGCTGAAACTACAGTATGTGTCGGCACTACCTACAGAGACGTCCGGCCAGTTGAGCAGGGAAGTTTTTCGACTATGATCCGTAGGTCACCTCGAATGAGAGTGTCCGCACGTTGGAACACTCCAGCAGTCACACCTGTGTGCCACTGGCCGGTACGGACGAGGTCGGGCAGGTTTGCGGGACCTTGCTGCGATGATGACAGGCGCGTCGCCCAACGATTCGCTGTGGTTTTGTTCACTGCCAGGTCTCGGCAGACATCGTGCAATCTCTTATGAATACCAACGATGCCAGTCTTTTCCACGGAGACAAACTGAGTGAGAGGTCACAGCTTGGGACGCATCTCCGTTACACTCGCCACTTTGAAGGCGACTTATAGCGCCGCCACCTGTGCGAACTTCATGAAACTATAGGAGTAGATGCGGGAATATTCCACGATGTCTCACAACAAATTCCGCATTTTTTTTGAACTGAACTTGACCGAGAATGGACGTGTTTCATTACTTATTGAACGCCCCTTACATATTATGCATCCTTTTTTAATTATTTGTTTATTTGTTTCGCTCTAGTCAGTATCCGATATACAGGGTGGTCCATTGATAGTGACCGGGCCAAGTATCTCACGAAATAAGCGTCGAACGAAAAAACTACAAAGAACGAAACTCGTCTAGCTTGAAGGGGGAAACCACATGGCGCTATGGTTGGCCCACTAGATGGCGCTGCCATAGGTCAAACGGATATCAACTGCGTTTTTTTAAATAGGAACCCACATTTTTATTACATATTCGCGTGTAGTACGTAAAGAAATATGAATGTTTTAGTTGGACCACTTTTTTCGCTTTGTGATGGATGGCGCTATAATAGTGACAAACGTATAAGTACGTGGTATCACGTAACATTCCGCCAGTGCGGACGGTATTTGCTTCGTGATACATTACCCGTGTTAAAATGGACCGTTTACCAATTGAGGAAAAGGTCGAATCGTGTTGATGTATGGCTATTGTGATCAAAATGCCCAACGGGCGTGTGCTATGTATGCTGCTCGGTCTCCTGGACGACATCAGCCAAGTGTCTGGACCGTTCACCGGATAGTTGCGTTATTTAAGGAAACGGGAAGTGTTCAGCCACATGTGAAACGTCAACCACGACCTGCAACAAATGATGATGCCCAAGTAGGTGTTTTAGCTGCCGAGGCGGCTAATCTGCACGTCAGTAGCAGACAAACTGCGCGAGAATGGGGAATCTCAAAAACGTCGGTGTTGAGAATGCTACATCAACATCGATTGCACCCGTACCATATTTCTGTCCATCAGGAATTGCATGGCGACGACTCTGAACGTCGTGTACAGTTCTGCCACTGGGCACAAGAGAAATTACGGGACGATGGCAGATTTTTTGCATGCGTTCTATTTAGCGACGAAGCGTCATTCACAAACAGCGGTAACATAAACCTGCATAATATGCAATACTGGGCAACGGAGAATCCAATATGGCTGCCACAAGTGGAACATCAGCGATCTTGGCAGGTTAATGTATGGTGCGGCATTATGGAAGGAAGGATTATTGGCCTCCATTTTAACGATGGCAATCTGAATGGTGCATTGTATACTGATTTCCTACGTAATGTTCTGCCGATGTTACTACAAGATGTTTCACTGCATGACAGAATGGCGAAGTACTTCCAACATGATGGATGTCCGGCACATAGCTCGCGTGCGGTTGAAGCGGTACTGAATAGTATATTTCATGACAGGTGGATTGGTCGTCGAAGCACCATACCGTGGCCCGCATGTTCACCGGATCTGACGTCCCCGGACTTTTTTCTGTGGGGAAAGTTGAAGGACATTTGCTATCGTGATCCACCGACAACGCCTGACAACATGCGTCAGCGCATTGTCAATGCATGTGCAAACATTACGGAAGGCGAAATACTCGCTGTTGAGAAGAATGTCGCTACACGTATTGCCAAATGTATTGAGGTTGACGGACATCATTTTGAGCATTTATTGCATTAATGTTGTATTTACAGGTAATCACGCTGTAACAGCATGCGTTCTCGGAAATGATAAGTTCGTACCGGTACATGTATCACATTGGAGCAAATAAAATGTTCAATCGTACCAACGTTCTGTATTTTAATTTAAAAAAACTACCTGTTACCAACTGTTCGTCTAAAATTGTGAGCCATATGTTTGTGACTATTACAGCGCCATCTATCACAAAGCGAAAAAAGTGGTCCAACTAAAACATTCATATTTCTTTACGCACTACACGAATATGTAATAAAAATGGGGGTTCCTATTTAAAAAAAACGCAGTTGATATTCGTTTGACCTATGGCAGTGCCATCTAGCGGGCCACCCATAGCGCCATCTGCTTTCCCCCTTTAAGCTAGACAAGTTTCGTTCTTTGTAGTTATTTCGTTTGACGCTTATTTCGTGAGATATTTGGCCCGGTCACGATCAATGGACCACGCTGTAAATAGAATGATTCACACACACACATTTATCAATGATTCGCATAAAAATTTACATTGGTTGAAAACGTATTACTTTCATCACGATGTGCTCCTGTCATTACCATGCGATGTCACTCTAAACGACAGTTCTAAGTGGAACATTCATGCTTCCAGACAACTTTCCCGCCGTGCTCGCTGCTTACATCACGTAAGTAATTTTAAAAAAATGGTAAAGTTCACTTATTTAACGTTGTTATCTGATAATTTTTTTTCGTAGTTCTCGAACAAAGCACTCTACGGCACTCAAGTATCTGGGAGTAGGTACCTGATGCTACCGTGTGAAGCCCGGCTGCATCGCTAGAGCTATTACAAAATGTAGCTGTCTCAGATGTCATGAATGTTTCCATGCACAAGGCGAAACATTTGGGTTGTTAATGTTATGGCTGCCGTTGTTGTTGCTGTTGTGATCCTCGAAACGAGGACTGGGTTGCTTCATCTAGTCTATACTGTGTGACTCTCTCCCTCCCTGCATAACTATTGCAACCCATATACCCAAGAGCCCACTTAATGTAGTCGGGTCTTGAGTTTCTCCCGCATCCGTAATTTTCTCCATTTCCCTATGATGGATCTTATCGCAAGGGAGACATCAATAAACTCTTCTGCCTAACTTAAAACTTTCTCCTTCCCATACACCGCTGGCTACTAACACTTCAACAGCAGGAAGGAGTAATCGCACATAGTGAAATTGTGCGTATCGTGCGTATAAAGCAAAATAGAAAGAACATTTGATTAAATCTGAGGGTGATATGGTGGTGTACATAGAGTAAAATTTGGCACACATACCTGCAGCCTCTGGCAATGAGAATAGCTCAGTCAACGAAGACCAAAAAAGACCGAATAGGGAAAAAATCCTGTAGTTACCAATTTTTGTACACTATTACGAGTGAATGTCATGAACTACGTACTAAATAATCCCCACTGGAGGATGGGAGAGTGGGTGGTATGTGTGTGGGGCTTCTAATAGCAATTTTTTGTTATGTTTACCTGACACACTCGAAAACCGAAGCTGTTAGCGACAATGTTTTCCGGTACAAAATTAAACTAAATTAAATTTCCTACAGGAAATAATTTCAGCGGCACAAGGGACTCTTTGTCGTTCATGATCCCGCTTTTGCCTTGCCCTACACAGAGCTGCCGTGCTGTCATACCGATGCACGCAATTTTTAAAAAAAATCGGGCACTTCTGCTTTACCTTTCGCTCGCCATAGTATTGACGATATTCTCTGTATAGTAAATTTTGAATAGGAACAATGAATATGCCTGTGATCTTTTAACGTTGTGAGTATACAGGGTGTTTCAAAAAGGACTTTACAACTTTTAAAAGTCATATAATTTTATTGAAAGAGGATATAGAGCTGGGTTTAGTGTTATTTTGTAGGGAAACACATCAAGTTTTTTACCTTAAGCTAAAGATGTTGTATGTCACTTCCGTTGGTTATCCCGCACACATCCCATCGGAAGTCATATTCTTCCCAAACTCGCTGTAACATTGCAGGTGTAACTTGCTAAGTGGCGGCGTAAATTCTTGCTCCAAGTTCAGGTGGAGAAGTCGGCACAGGAGGTACAAAGACGATAGCCTTGCTGAAACAGCAAAAAAAAGCCGAGTGGTGTCAGGTCTGGGGAACGGAGGGGCCTCGCAATTGGCCCATCACGGCCAGTCCACTGACCTGGAAAGCGGTCACTGAGCGGACGTCAGCCGGGTGGAGGGGTGGTGCACCATCTTGCAAGAAGTAAACACTTCGTTCTTGGTCATCCTCATCGACGTGTGGCATCAAAAATTGTTATAACATATCCAGGTGCACTACTCCATTGATAGTTCTCTCACGGAACTAAAATGGACCGTACACTTTGTTCTTGCTTAATGCACAAAGAACGTTCAGTTTAGGGAGGGCTATCACGAACATGTTGCAATGTTTGATGTGGATTTTCACTGGACCAAATCCTAAAGTTATGTGTGCTAACCTTGCCACTTAAGCGAAAAGTCGACCTGTCATAAAAGATGATTTTGTCCAAGAGAGTTCATACTCATGCAATCGATTTAACATATCCGCACAGAAGTTCTTGAGAGCAATTTCATCAGTGTCTTTTATTCCTTGTACATTCGTCAATCTGTACGATTTCAAATGCAAACGTTTTCTCAACACATTGTCGTATGTGGAATTTGCAGTTCACGAGATGCACTTCGGATCCATTTCGTAGCACTGTTGACAAAACGTCACTCGCTCAGCGACGTCATCAGATGTGCATGGACGACCTGATGATTTCCCATGTCTTACCGAACACGCTGTTTATACAATACATTTATGCCACTCATAAACTGTAGGCCTACTAGGAGGATCTTTAGCGTACTTGGTACTGAAATTACGCAAAACAGTTGTCGCCGACTTCGATTCTTCAAACCAAAACACACAGATAACACCCTCGGGTCCAGTGAAGACAGCCATCTTAAACGTAACTGCCGCTAGCTCTTCTTATGGTGCGTAATGGCGCTAGCGAATTACGCGAAAGAGAACTTAAAGTATTTCCGTACAAATTGACACTACAATCACCTCTGTAGGTACTATGAATTAATTTATAAGAATTATCAAAGTTGTTAAGTTCTTTCTGAAACACAATGTATTTTAGACCTGATGATGTGGCTTAAAGCCGCGAAAGCTGCCGTGTTTTAATAAACAACAATTTTACCAGCTGAAGGAGAGTTCTTCCTAACATCAGTTGCTTCTTCACCTGGAATTTTGAGACGAGTTCTAACTGCTGTTTCTTCCAGAAGCTTTATGTGAATAACTGCACCATGCAGATTTTCTGAAAGTATTGCAAGATCGTCTGCAAAAACCAGGCTGTTTATCTTAATTCCATTTGTTTTTCTTTTAGAATTATTGGTTCTGTTTTGTGATATTTTAGCTCTAAATTCCAGATTCCTACAGTTCTTTTGTACAATACAGTTGGAAGGCGGTAACAATGTATTCATTGTTACCACCTTCCACAGGCAACAGGTAAGGTGACAGTTCATTGTAGGGGACTTCAGATGTTAAGTCCCATAGTGCTCAGGGCCATTTGAACCATTTGAACAGTTCATTGTGCTACCTTCCATGGGCATCTCCTTGACGAGGCGATTCAAATGATATTTCACACGCGACACCTTGAGCGTAACAGACTCAAATGATAGGGAAAGTGTACTTGGCTGAATGGAAGAATATGACACTAAGTAATCCGTTTTCTTATCTGCATGTACATACATTTTGGTAGCAACGCAGATCTGGAATGGAGAGGAGGCAAGGAGCCACAACAACATTTTTCGTTAAAAGACGCTTTGCAGACCCGTGTTGAAGTACAGGGATGGGTCATAAACATCACCGCTGCAAGGAATGCTGCGCGTGTCTCGGCAGAATTTCGTAGCTTGTTTCGCTACAGAGGCAAATGGTGTGTTTATTGCCTCAGGTATCACAAGCGGGAGGCGACTGCGCAGCTCACACTTGTTGGAGCGGCAGCATTCTCACAGGTGGAGAAGGAAATACGTAGTTAAAACAGAGCATGGCCCTTATGTGAACAGTGCATGATGAATGTTACAAAGGCCTCAGCCTCTCGTAGAACGCTCACTCGTTGGTTGAGCAGTCTGAACATTTAGAGGAAAGGCAGATTGGTCCCTTTATATCGTTTCTTTGTTGAGGTGGAGTTAGCAGATACGGCGACTGAAAGTAATGCTTTTAGGGTGGGTGGAATAATTCCTGTACATAGCAGTTTGGTTGGCATACTGCAGCTTCAGGGAGACAATGTTCTTCATAAACAGCGGAGAGGTAGCTCGATATATGTAATTTGCAGTGCCTAAGGCTCCGTGGGGTGTGGAGAGAGATTTATTTTGTGACCACTTTGATCACAATGGACGCTAAATAGATCAGCATTCAATAAGCTGAGATTGTTATGTATTCTCCAGGTGGAGAGATCGGGAAGAGTCGTGTTAGTTAATATGCTCTTACGAGAACTGCGAAGGCATCGCTGTGCGCATCAACCCATCAACTGGGCAAGCGTGTACAGTCGTTATAGACAGACTATGGACAAACAGTCTTCTGCTTCACAGATCATTTCGTAATAGGGTATGACTGACACTTCAGTCAAGAACAAGCAGTTTTTTTTTAGGTTGACAGTCAGTACGGAGCATATGCAGTCGCCTGGCATCCGGTACACTCAGTTACACATCGTGCTGCGAACGTAAATGCCGCATTGCAATCGTGCGGGGAGTACATACAGGGAGTACATAACACGTGATGTTGTCACAGGAACGCTTTTTCATAGAGATCAGCGCCTAGTTTGGAGTTCTATACTAAACACTTGTGCACGTTGCACTCAGCCAGGCTAGATGGTAATGTTGAACATCAGTTAGGAATGGTTGCCAACTACGTTAATTAACGTTGTTTACATATATTTTATTGCAGAATCCATTTCTACAGAGTTTACCAACTATGTGACACTTCTATCAAGATTTGTGTGACATTTTTAAATTTAATTCTACCCCGAATCATTTTCTAAATAATAATAAAAAAGATAATAAAAACAACGGATATGGGAATAGGTTGTTTGTCCTAAAAGTTGGCTACCTACATTTATTAAATTAAGTTACTTGGTAGAAAAACACTTTCAGGAATGCACAAATAACCATTCTTCTGATGTCTAACCAATTCTGTGGTACGTGCTCCCTACCTAGCAGGGCCAGAACATAAACTCTTTTACAAACATTCAACACACTCAGAACGATACTTGCGTGATGAGTGGTGGCGAGCAGATGATAAGAATTGCTTGTATGTTAGTGTAGACATTTAAAGGATAAATGTGATAAACCAGCCCATTGTCTAACAGCATGTTTTATTTAAAATGGGTGAGATGCTTCTCCCATAAATTTAACAATAAGTATCGTATTTGTTAGAGTTTCATGAACTATGTTTGCTAATTTTGCTTCATCACAACATTCTCTATGATTTTATCAATTGTTTCTCTGTACATCAGATCAAATGCTTTCTTGATACACATCAGGGACAACAAACAGTTTTCCAGCCCAGATATACCGCATGATGGATGTGTTGTTGGAGTAATAGGAGCCTGCTCTATCAATCAGTTTTGTAGGGGGTACACATGTGAATGGGCATGTCTGATGGAATGTTGAGATAGATGGAGGAGTGGATGGTCAGAGAGAGGTGGCATAGGGTATGGACAGAGAAAGGTGGCATGAGGGGATGGACAGAAGGAGAGGGGGAAGAACAGGAGGGACAGAAGGGGATGTGGAGATGGACCAAGAAAGGTAGGGGGAGGTGGAGATGGAGGTGAACAGGAAGAAAAAAAAAACAGGGAGCCGTAGATGGAGTTGGGCAGAGAGAGGAGGGAGGATAAGGGGGACAGCTGTATGGGGAAGAGGAAATGGACATAGACGGGAGCTGGAGATGGACAGAAAAAAGGGTAGGAGGGGATGGACAGAGAGAGGCATAGGAGGAGATTCACAGAGAGCAGCAGGAGCGGGTGGTAGAAGATGGAGCATGAAGATGGATATTGATTGACAAAGAGATGGGGTGGCATGAGATAGACTGGGTTAGGGGATGAAGAGGAGATGGATAGAAAGTGGGGCAGGACAAATTGGACAGAGAGAGGGGGATGGAAATTGGGAAGAGAATGTGGGCAGAAGAAGATGGATGGAGAGATGAGGGAAGAAACAGGCGGAAAGAGAGAGGTGGTAGAGGAATTAAACAACCCTCAGATCAAAACGTATGCTTGTATCACTCTGTTTCGCCAGTGTACAGTACAGGGTGAAAAATATTGAGAACTTCCCCGTTACAGGCATTGCTTGAAATGTCGATCACCACTATCACGTCAGAGTGTACAGTGACGCACCAATGGCTGTCTTATACTCTCAAGAATTCCACGAGTTTGGCACACTACTTTCCCAGCTGTAATAATAGTGGCTACCAGGTCCATGCAACTATCTACCGGAGTCCTTGTGAACTACGCTCTTCTCTTGACCCCAGAAGAAGATGTCTGATGAGTGAGCTGACCATGGAACAGCACCACCACGACCAATCATCTGTCTTCCAAGCTGTACATCAATGTGTTTCCTAACTGCAAGTGCAAACTATGCCATCGAACCATCGTGCTCAAAGCACGTAAACTGCCCCGGTTGTCTTGCACTAAAGCGTGTACTGACTGACTCATACGAATTATTCATGGAAGCTTTAAATCAAGAAATGAAATGGAAAATAGAATCTTTAAAAAGTATATTATAGATCAATGAACATGATAAAGAAAATCAACCTCTACAATGTGATGATAGAAGAAACTAATGATAGATTAGTGAACGAAACTGAAGAACCGCAATTAGCTGAAGAAACGAAACAGAAACAGTACAGAATGCTGAATCGACTCATTGTTATTAATATTTGTCGGATGCGAGACTTAAAGACAAAAAGACAGCCTTTGAATCACTACTTACATGTAGACGAAATTTTCGGCATTACTGAAGCACTTCATGTGGCCCTTGGTCGGGGAAGCCATCACTGACTAGACACTGAAACTTTAAGAATATATATGAAAATAACAATAGAGATAATAAACATTTATCTACGTGTGTGTGAAACTTTTCAGCAAAGGGGCCCTGTTTACGGCCGGCCTGAGTGGCCGAGCGGTTCTAGGCGCTACAGTTTGGAACCGCGCGACCGCGAAGGTCGCAGGTTCGAATCCTGCCTCGGGCATGGATGTGTGTGATGTCCTTAGGTTGGTTAGGTTTAACTAGTTCTAAGTTCTAGTCGACTGATGACCTGAGAAGTTGAGTCGCATAGTACTCAGAGCCAATTGAACCAACCCTGTTTACGAAACCTGTATTTCATTGAGAAAGGAACAGTCTTTTTCCAAGATGATCTGATAGACCCACAAACACGGTTTCACCTCCTTTTATCTATTAGTGCTGACAAGACCATGTGTCGTTCCCTAAAGTTTTTCCTTCAGTGTATGATTATGTTGTACTGATGTAGTTTTATGCAATATTCAAATCTGAAACTAGCTTTATCTAACATTTAAACATTTGTAGCAGTAAATTCTAGTAGTAGCTAGGAAATGGTAACTGTAACAAAGGCGTTTAGTGTAAACTAATTTTAACTCCAAAAACACATTATAAGTTTTGTAAAACTCGGTTTTGACTGCAACGTTTACGAGAAGACACTGAATAGTAGTGCCTCCAAAATTTTTGTTCAGTTCTCAATATCGATTTTGTTGTGTACAACTTCGTACCGAGTGGCTAGGAGAGGTTGACTAGATAGAGGTGCGGCAACTGTCGTCGTAAGAAAGATGGACGGCAGCGGAAATGATTAGCGAGCAGATTAACATACTAAACGGAAGTTTTTCTTATCTTATACTTCTCCAAGTAAATGGAGACTCGGTACAAGTAACGTAACAGAGTCCAGCTGTTTCAGTGTTAGCGAGGATGGAGCACAAACGACTGTGCCACAGTGTGATGGCTCCGAGCACAAGTGGAAGCTGAGCGGTTGCCGCCAGCTGTCCCGTATATCACGGCAGCAGAGGGTGCTCGTTGTACAGAACAGCCGGAAGTGTGCCTCAGTGGGTGCACACCACTGGGTCCGTCAGGTCCCTCGCAGCCACTATCTGCATCTACTGGAAACTTGCTGTTCTGTTACCAGCCTTGATACGCGATGGGGTGGTGTCATCATATCACACCGTGGGGTGAGACTACGTATCACGCACGTGGCTCAGATGAACTTCCTGCTTCACTGACACATGTTGCAACCCTCTGCCACTAGAGCGCTCTGAAGCGTAGTGTGTAACGTATCTGTGTCGGCGCGTGGAAACTGAAAATATGAATTCGAAGAGTTTTTCCGCACATCGAGCACCCTCTGCTTAATCGTGACAATGTCAGACTACACACGAGCGCTGCAGCGTCTGCAGCAATTCCGAGGTCTTGGGTTCACTGTCATCGACCGTCCTCCATACAGTCCCAACTGGCCCCCAACCCATTTTCATCTGTTTCCAAACCTTGAAGAACACATTCGACGACTGCGCTTGGCAGTCTAGAAGCGGTGCAAGCAGAGGTGAGGCTGTGGCTCCATCAACAAAGTCGAACACCTGCAGTGACGGCATCAACAAACTGATCTGTCGTTGGGAGAAATGTGTTCATCGCCAGCGTGACTATAAACATTCTACATCTTCATTCCTCATGTCTATATATTTATTTCTCAGCATAAAGTTTGGTTTATTTAGAGAGCTTTGAGTCTTCGCACAAAAACCTCCGGGACAGTTCTCTTTAGCTGGTCTTCGTACACTGTCTTCGATATAGAAGTTAGTGGCAACACAATTTATCAATCGAATCAAAAACGTTGCTACCGCTTGGTATTGGCCTTACCGCGTCACATTTCATAAATCTCGCCCAGGCAGCAGTCGAACTGGCAGGCTGCTCTAGATGGGGGCGCAGGTGGCTGACACTCATCGAGTATTCTTTTGTCTGTCTCACATACGACGTGCTACATGCGCAGACGATCCAGTCATCTTCAAGAGCAGAGATAGATTCTAATTTCGTGTGAAATCATTTGATACTTCCGGGAACATGTCTTTCTGATGGAGTCGACAAATTTGTGGCGATGTAGAGAAAATAGTCATATCTATTTTTTCCCCTCCTATTGTCCCTGCTATTTTCGAGGTCGTTGTTACTTTTTTCACAATGCTTCTCTGAATACATTCCATCTCAAAACTATTCACTGAAGTTGCCTCATCGTAGCCTTCCTTTCAAGGGGAGTTGGAACGCCCTATCCCGACAGTGTTAAATTTAGTCACTTGCCTTTTCTATATTTCAGAAAAAAAAGTAGCCATTGACATAAAACTTTTACAGGACATTAAACTGTATGTTGTGAATCTACTGAACTACAGTAATTGCATTTCAGCCACTGCTTTCGGAAATACAACTTTTAACTACACCGTTAAAATTTTGTGTACTTTTTTTGTACGTTATCCTAAATAATTTTAATTATACATAACATTATGTTTTTCATTTAGTGAAGTAAACCCAGGATATGTAATTTATTACTTCCTGAAAATTTGGATACTCTACTCGAAGTGCTTTCTGAAATTTAGGGAAAAATGCAATAGAAGATGTAAATTTTTCAGGAAAGGCTTGTAAAGTTTCAAAGGACTGTAACTCATTTAATATATGCTTAATTTTTTTTAATTTTTAGTCACTTAGGAGCACCCTGCATCATACTGTATATCACCGTCTTGATGTTTTTCCAAGTTTTTTCTTCTTTTCTTCTCTCTGGACTCCTTGGTGGCTAGCTGTGCTGCGTACTCTGCCTTATCAATGCGATCGAGTTTGCTGCAGGATTGATTCCCATATGCTGTGGCACTTTCACTCTAGCACTGTTGTCGTCATTAAGAGCAATAACAGCATAACTGGCCTCCCACTTTAGTGTCTTCACTCCAACAAAAACATTTTTCGGTAAGCCAGTCTATTTAGGACTATTGAACGACTCATTGGGATTTTGAGTCTGACCATGCAGACACTTCTTCAGTAATTCAGGATTTTCCAGGTGCCATTAAATATGTCTTATGATATCCATGACTGCTGCTGGGATGGAATATTTATGGCTGTATGAACTGTTTGAGTACTGGGCATTGTGGTAATAGCACCGTGAATCAGGTCCAGGAGAGCAAAGGTGGTGTACTGGTTTTTCTTCAGTTAACAGTCTCTGGAAGAAGGTAGTCCGTACTGCCTGCTTCACTTTCAACAAATCAATATTATTTCTAATGATCATCCCATTATACTGCTGTAGTTAATCAATCATTTTGTCTGTCAGCCTGCCTCTGTTAGCTGTTAGCACTTCGACATACAACGCGTGTTTATACTACGAAACGATACGATACTGTTTTTCACAGTGCTACCAATACAAACACGTAATTTAACCTTTATTACACAGCAATCCACAGCCTTCTATATGAAAAATTACTTATTTTCTTAGGTCTTGAAGTGATGCTCATAAAAATTTTAACATTTTCTACGAGTGTAGATTATATTTAAAAAAAAAATAAAAATAAAGTACTTCGCATGTGACTTTATAAGTGATATATGTATATCATTCTATTAGTAAAATTGCAGATTTTATAATCAGATAAAAATCCGAAAATGTGAAAAAATTCCGCTGTAACTCCCCTTAAACAGAATGTTTGTCCAACAAACAAATCGTGATATCTATCTTCTGTTAGTCGCCATTCTAAGCGAATATTCCTGCCATCCTTTCACCCAAAATTGTGAGTCCGTAATAGCCATAGCGGTACAAACTAATGACGAAAGATAAGCAATACAAGTCTCCATCAAATGGTCATCTATAAATTGACTATAAATTCTTTTCTTCTAAGGAAATATAAAATATTTAGGCTTTTATAGGCTACTAGGATAACTAGAAAACTCAACTATGTCATTAAGTAGATTCATGTATACAGGGTGTTACAAAAAGGTACGGCCAAACTTTTAGGAAACATTCTTCACAGACAAATAAAGAAAAGATGTTATCTGGACATGTGCCCGGAAACGCTTAATTTCCACGTTAGAGCTCATTTTAGTTTCCTCCACCTACGCTCAATGGAGCACGTTATCATGATTTCATACGGGATACGCTACCTGTGCTGCTAGAACACGTGCCTTTACAAGTACGACGCAACATGTGGTTCATGCATGATGGAGCTCCTGCACATTTCAGTCCAAGTGTTCATACGCTTCTCAACAACAGATTCGGTGACTGATGGAATGGCAGAGGCGGACCAATTCCATGGCCTCCATGCTCTCCTGACCTCAACGCTCTTGACTTTCTTTTATGGGAGCATTTGAAAGCTCTTGTCTACGCAACCTCGGTAACCAAATGTAGAAACTCTTCGTGCTCGTATTGTGGACGGCTGTGATACAATACGCCATTCACCAGGGTTGCATCAGCGCATCAGGGATTCCATGCCACGGAGGGTGGATGCATGTATCCTCGCTAACGGAGAACATTTTGAACATTTCCTGTAACAAAGTGTTTGAAGTCACGCTGGTACGTTCTATTGCTGTGTGTTTCCATTCCATGATTAATGTGATTTGAAGAGAAGTAATAAATTGAACTCTAACATGGAAAGTAAGCGTTTCTGGGAACATGTCCACATAACATATTTTCTTTCTTTGTGTGTGAGGAATGTTTCCTGAAAGTTTGGCCGTACCTTTTTGTAACACCCTGTATTTAAATTGCCAGATTGCAGGTACAGCGTCAGATGTCCCTTTTCTTCCATTTTAGGCGAAACTTTGAGTCACCAAATGACTCAGGAGTCGACTACAACCAGCATGGTGTACTGAGTAGTGAGTGCTGCTCGCCACGCCATAACGCCTCTCACCGCTGGCGAAGGGGCGGGCGTCGGGGAGGGCGACACGGCTGCCCCGGCCAGTGCATTAGTGGTGAGGGCGCTGTCGCCAGTAGCCGTGGCTCCCTCCTGGGACGTACTTCCTCTACGTCCGACCTGGCATGGAGCTGCGGCCAATCACTTGCAGGACCCAAGCGTTTCTGCTCAGAGCTCGACATCTTGAAGACGCCATTGTGTAACTGCACGGAATCGTATTCAGGACTGTCATGTTTCACCAACCAGGACAACTATTTAACAAGTGACCGCCATATCGCACTGAAAAGAACAATATCGGTAATTGATTTGACAAAAACTGTCCGTGAACAAAACATACTCCCATCAGAACTAGATTTCAGCTCGTTTCCCAGAAATCCTACAGAAGGCACGATAGCACTATCAAGAACGCAAAGCAATAATTCAATAATATCCAATGAATCAGTCTTTGTGCCAAAAATATCTCAATCTGAAACTGAGTTGGTAAATTTGATGGTGAGTTTCATAAACTTTTTTTAAAAATGGTCGCGAATATAAAATAAAAAAAATTATAAAGTATTAAGATACTTCCTTTGTGAAAACCTACCAAGATGTTTTATTAGTATGACCGATTAAGACAATGAACCTAAATAGACTCTTACCCGATGAAGAATATGTGGGCTCTGGCAGAAGATACTTCCTTTCCCAAAACCTACCAAGATGTTTTATTAGTATGACCGATTAAGACAATGAACCTAAATAGACTCTTACCCGATGAAGAATATGTGGGCTCTGGCAGAAGATACTTCCTTTCTCAAAACCTACCAAGATGTTTTATTAGTATGACCGATTAAGACAATGAACCTAAATAGACTCTTACCCGATGAAGAATATGTGGGCTCTGGCAGAAGATACTTCCTTTCTCAAAACCTACCAAGATGTTTTATTAGTATGACCGATTAAGACAATGAACTTAAATGGACTCTTACCCGATGAAGAATATGTGGGCTATGGCAGAAGATACTTCCTTTCTCAAAACCTACCAAGATGTTTTATTAGTATGACCGATTAAGACAATTAACTTAAATGGACTCTTACCCGATGAAGAATATGTGGGCTCTGGCAGAAGATACTTCCTTTCTCAAAACCTACCAAGATGTTTTATTAGTATGACCGATTAAGACAATGAACCCAAATGGACTCATACCCGATGAAGAATATGTGGGCTCTGGCAGAAGATACTTCCTTTCTCAAAACCTACCAAGATGTTTTATTAGTATGACCGATTAAGACAATGAACCTAAATGGACTCTTACCTGATGAAGAATATGTGGGCTCTGGCAGAAGATACTTCCTTTCTCAAAACCTACCAAGATGTTTTATTAGTATGACCGATTAAGACAATGAACCTAAATGGACTCTTACCTGATGAAGAATATGTGGGCTCTGGCAGAAGATACTTCCTTTCTCAAAACCTACCAAGATGTTTTATTAGCATGACCGATTAAGACAATGAACCCAAAAGGACTCTTACTCGATGAAGAAATTATTACTGTGTGAACAGTTACCGATAATGACTTTATTTTCATTTATTATATTACCAAATTATTAATATGTGTCGACTGACAGATAAAGACGTTCTGGCTCATTTCCATGTTATACCCAAATTAATGTATGTTTTGGCATATCTAACTTTTCTAAAGAAATTGTCATGTATTTTCTCCCAGTTGTGTGTGCCGTCACAAAATTATAGTAATTTTTTTTGGTCAAATGATGTGGGATTTACTTTTCGTTTTTCTATTTTTCTGCTTTCTATTATATTTATATAGTTATTAGTACCCGTATTAGTGTAGTGTAGCCTTACCTTTCTTTACAAATAAATTTGTCCGTTATCGTGCTGAGTACATATAAAGTTGTTGTCCGACATGATCAAGAGCGTTTTGAGTCATTTCTGTCATGCATGCCCCATGCGCCAGGTTCCACTCAGCTTCGTTGCATTTGGAACATTCATTACTGCTTGAGTAAGATAATCAAAATGGACGTTATTCGTTTGGTGTCGCGTTATTATGATCAGTACCACAAGAGCTGAACATGCCACATTCTCAGACTTCCAATATTATAGCGCCTTCGATGTACCTCAAGTGCCGTTTCTTCCTGTGTACGGGTATATGAGCCACACACCCTGCCGCGGTGCTGCGGCTTGCGTGCCTCAACGATACAGACAGCTACATCGTATGTGCAACCACAATGGACGACTGTCTCTTGAGAGGCCAGACAAACGTGTGGTTCCTGAAGAGGGGCAGCAGCCTTTTCAATAGTGGCAGTTTTCGTAGTCTGTGTGATTGGCTGATCTGGCACCAACAAATGTGTTGTGCTGGTAATGAGAACTGCTGAAAGCATGGGGCAGCTACAGCCGTAATTTTACCCAAGCACTTGCAGCCCTACTGTTTGGTTAAATGATGAAGTGATCCTCTCGGGTGAAATATTCCAGAGGTAAAATATTCCCCCATTTTGATATCTGGGCGTGTACTACTCAGGAGGATTTCGGCATAAGCAAAACATAGTTAGCAATTTACTGGTCAGAGCCTGGAATGCCAAACCCCTTAATTGGCCAGGTGAGTCAGAAAATTCAAAAAAGGCAGATAATGGGTAGTCATGAGACAAGAAGATTTAATTGCGATGGGTGACTAGAATACGGTAATACGAAAGCAAGATAAGAACAAACAGTAGGTAAATATGAACTGAGGGAGAGGAGAGAAAAAGGAATCCGACTGGTAGAATTTTGCACAGAGCATAATTCAATAATCCCAAACACTTAGTTTAAGAATAATTAAAGTAGGTTGTAAAAGTGGAAGACTCCCGGAGACAGTGGAAGGTTTAAGATTGATTATACAATGGTAAGACGTATATTTCATAACCAGATTTTAAATTGTGACACATTTCACGGAGAAATATAGATTCTGACCACAATTTATTGGTTATGGACTGTAGATTAAAACTGAAGAAATTGAAAGAAGGGAAGAAATTAAGGAGATGGGACTTGGAGAAGTTGTAAGAACCAGTGCTTTTTGAGAGTTTCAGAGAGAGCATTAGACGACGGTTGACTGAAGCAGTGGAAAGGAATACAGTAGAAGACGAATGGGTGGCTTTAAGAGATGAAATACTGAAGGCAGCAGAGGATCAAATACGTAACAAGACAAAGCTTAGTAGAAATAGGACAGCAACAGCATCAGCGAATCTTAGCATTCAGATCACTTCACCCTGAATTTTGAACCCGTTCTTGAACTTTTTTTTATTCGTGTCATTGTTTCTTCGATGTACAGACTGAACAGCGGGGGCGAAAGTCTACGTCACTATCTTACAAACTTTTTTACTCGCACACTTCTTTCTTGAGTTTCCATTCTTACTGTTCTGCGTTCTTATGTATATCGTACATGCAGCACAAATTTGTATTGTCGAACGATTTATTTTGGTCGACGAATTCTGTGAATGTGTCTTGGTGTTTCTTAAGTTTTGCTTCCATTATCGAGAACATTGTCAGAAATGGCTCTCTCGTGCTTTTAGCTTTCGGAAAACCAACCTGATCGCTCTCTAACAGATCTTTGATATTCCTTTTTATTCTTCTGTATATTATTGTTGTCAGCAGCTTGCATGCAAGAAACATCAGGCCGAATGTACGGTAATTTTGGCACATGTAAGCCGCTGCCTTCTTTGGGTTTCCGTGGAGTGATGGTAGTCCCCAGTCTGATGGAGCCTGTATAACTTCCGGAAGAATCCCTTCTATCTTATTTAATCTCTAGTCTTCCAAACCTTTGTTAAACTCTAACTGAAAAACTGAGCCGCCTGTATCTTTCGTATCGATACCAATTTCTTCTACTATCACGTCAACAGTGAAGTCCTATCTTCCTCGTAGAGGCATTCAATGTACTCTATCCAAGTATCCGCACTCTGCTCTGAGTTTATCAATGGAATTCCCGTTGCCTTCTTAACGTTGACGCCCTTGCTTTTCCTTTCGTCCAAGACTGTACCGATATTTTACTTCACTGTATGCCAATTTCTGTCCTTCCGTCGGCCATTTCCTTCAGGTTTCTTCACATTTTTTCTGCAGTGATTTCCTCTGGCTTCACCGCGTCTTCCCACTGATTTCATTCGTGACAAAATTGTATTGCTATAGGCCTGTCTTCCCCTGAACATCTTTGCGCATCCCTCTTTCGTCGATCAAATGATGTATTTCTTCTTCTATCCTAGGTTTCACTGCACTTACCTTTCTCGTGCCTATGATTGTTTTTTCCAGCTTCTACGATTGTCCTTTTTAGCAATGTCTGATCCTCTTCAACCGAAATGCCTAATGTGCTATTCATTGTCGCAGTATCTAAAGCCTTAGACAACTTTAAAATCATCTCGTCATTCGGCAATACTTCACACACGTCCTCAATTATTTGTTGGGTGTATTCCAATATCTGTCTCTCCATACAGTGTTTACACCGAAGAGATGTCCGCCCACGGTAGCTGAGTGGTCAGTGCGACAAAATGTCAATCCTAGGGGCCCGTGTTCGATTCCGGCTGGGTCGGAGATTTTCTCCGCTCAGGGGCTAGGTGTTGTGTTGTCCTCACCATCAACATTTCATCCCCATCGACCCGCAAGTAGCCGAAATGGCGTCAAATTGAAAGACTTGTACCCGGCGAACGGTCTACCCGATGGGAGGCCCTGGTCACACGACATTTACATTTATTTACCCACGAGATCCATCTAGTACCAGGGAAGTTATTCCATGATGTCATATCACATATTCTGTCATCGTGATCCTTCTTCTAGTCAATGCTTTACACAAGGGTTTTTCTTTCTAAATTCTAATGCACAAACTTCTCCCCCGTAATTTTCAACACCACACTATGGCACCACATCTACGAGTAAAACGCCCCAATCTTCTTCTTATCCACAATCTATGACTCACTACAATACAATGCAGTGCTCGAACTCTAGGCTACATCCCGATATTTTTTCGTCAAATTAATGCCTATGTCTGGCCTTACTTGACCTCTCTTGTTCAGGATACTCTCTACGTCTGTACTGATCCGCTTTTAGCGTCTTACTTAGTTCATCCCTCATGTGTAATTTTGCTTCCAAGGTAACAGAAATCTTTAACCTCGGCTGCTTCGTGGTCCCTAGTTTTGATGTTAAGTTTATCATGGATCTTGCACCATTTTACACTGTTTAACGCTTCTTCCAGGTCGACGGAGCCTATAAACTGTCTTGACTCTTTTTCAGTCGTACTCCCATTATTAACCGTAACTTGAGAACTGCCTCTCTGGTGCCCTTACTTTCGTCAAATATAAACTGAACATCGAGGCACTGTTGGTCCAGAGTGTCCCACTCCTCAACGGCAATTCGGCGTAGATCCCTCAGAGTGGTTGGTGGGTCACGCCGTCCATAAACAGCCCTTTTCAATCCATCCTAGGCATGTTCGACAGGGTCCGTGTCTCGAGTAAATGCTGACCACTCTTATCGAGCAATATTATTAGCCTGAAAGAAGTCATTCACAAGATGTGCACGATGGGGGCGCAAATTGTCGTCCATGAAGACGAATGCCTCGCCAATATGCCGCCGATATGGTTGCACTGTCGATCGGAGGATGGCATTCACGTATCGTACAGCCGTTACGGCGCCTTTCGTGACCACCAGCGGTGTACGTCGGTCCACATAATGCCACCACAATACAGCAGGGAACCTCCACCTTGCTGCGCTCGCTGGACAGTGTGTCTAAGGCGTTCAGCCTGACCAGGATGCCTCCAAACACGTCTCCGACGATTGTCTGGTTGGAAGCATATGAGGCACTCATCGGTGTAGAGAACGTGATGGTAGTCCGGAGCGGTCCATTCGGCATGTTGGGCCCATCTGTACCTCGCTGCATGGTGTCGTGGTTGCAAAGCTGGACCTCACCATCGACGTTGGGATTGAAGTTGCGCATCATGCAGGCTATTGCGCACAGTTTGAGTCGTAACACGACATCCTGTGGCTGCACAAAAGGCTTTATACAACATGGTGGCGTTGCTGTCACGGTACCTCCGTGCCATAATTCGTAGATAGCGGTCATCCACTGCAGCAGTAGCCCTTGGGCGGCCGGAACGAGGCATGTCATCGACGGTTCCTGTCTCTCTGTACCTCCTCCATGTCCGAACAACATTGCTTTGGTACACTCCGAGACGCCTGGACACTTCCCTTGTTGAGAGTCCTTCCTGGCACAAATTAACAAGGCGGACTCGATCGAACCGCAGTATTGACCGTCTAGGTATGGTTGAACTACAGACAACACGAGCCGTGTACCTCCTGTCTGGTGGAATGATTGGAACTGATCGGCTGTCGGAACCCCTCCGTCTAATACGCGCTGCTCATGCATGGTTATTTACATGTTTGGGCGGGTTTATTGACATCTATGAACAGACAAATAGACTACGTCTGTGATACAATGTACGCAGTCAACCTCTGTGTTCAGGATTTCTGGGAAGTTGTGTATCTAAAAGGCTCTAATCTCACGTGTGACTAACATTTTGACTGTTATGTGACAGGGCTACAGCGAATTGGGCTAGCTGAATGTGGCAAATAATTCACGTTATAATAACCCTGCATGACACGAGTAAGCTGTTATTCGGCTTCATCTCTTTGAGAACTCTCGTCCCAAACAGGGTACAGATGTTCGAGTTTCCTGCCTGCCTCCTTCTTTTAAATCCGAAATCGCCGCGAACCCGTGCATCTAGCTCCTTTCTATTTTGCCCGCAGTGGTAGATTACATACTTAGTATTACTCACGTCGCTGCGAAAATACTGGTTTCAACCGTGTTGTTGCTGCATGGTGTACACACTGTTTACAGAAAATATTTCACGCTGAAGATGAAACTAAAATATTAGATTATTTCATGTTTGCCCGTGTGAGCGTACAAACCTTCCCTGTAGATCCGTCGCGATCTCCTGGGGTGACGGCGAGTAGGGTTAGACGGCCCTGGGTCGGTGGAGCAACAATTGTCCTGATCAGGACAGGCAGCCACGAAGTCTTCACGCAAACGTTTCCCCAATGTTTTACTGTTAGTGGCGGATTATAAAATGATGTAAAATATTTCTAATCTTCCAGTAGATCGATACTGTTAGCAGACCTTGTTGTTGTTGTTGTCTTCAGTACTGAGACTGGTTTGATGCAGCTCACCATGATACTCTATCCTGTGCAAACTTCTTCAGCTCCCAGTGCCTACTGCAGCCTACATACTTCTGACTCTACTTAGTGTATTCATCTCTTGGTCTCCCTCTACGATTTTTACCCTCCACGCCGCCCTCCAGTACTAAATTGGTTATCCCTTGATGCGCCAGAATATGTCCTACCAACCGACCCCTTCCTCTAGTCAAGTTGTGCCACAAAATCCTCTTCTCCCCAATTCTTTTCAATACCTCCTCATTACTTATGTGATCTACCCATCTAATCTTCAGCACTCTTCTGTAGCACCACATTTCGAAAGCTTCTATTCTCTTCTTGTCTAAACTACTAATCGTCGAAGTTTCACTTCCACACATGGCTACACTCCATACAAATACTTTCAGAAACGACATTCTGACACTTAAATCAATACTCGACGTCAACAAATTTCTCTTCTTCAGAAGCGCTTTCCTTGCCATTGCCATTCTACATTCTATATCCTCTCTACTTCGACCATCATCAGTTATTTTGCTCCCCAAATAACAAAACTCCTTTACTACTTTAAGTGTCTCATTTCCTAATCTAATTCCCTCAGCATCACCCGACTTAATTCGACTACATTCTATTCTTCTCGTTTTGCTTTTGTTGATTTTCACCTTACACCGTCCATTCAAGACACTGTCCATTCCGTTCAACTGCTCTTCCAAGTGCTTTGCTGTCTCTGACAGAATTACAATGTCATCGCCGAACCTCAAAGTTTTTATTTCTTCTCCATGCGTTTTAATACCTACTCCAAACTTTTCTTTTGTTTCCTTTACTGCTTGCTCAATATGCAGACTGAATAGCATCGGGGAGAGGCTACAACCGTGTCTCACTCCCTTCCCAACCACTGCTTCCCTTTCATGTCCATCGACTCTTATAACTGCCAACAGATTTCTGTACAAATTGTAAATAGCCTTTCGCTCCCTGTATTTTACCCCTGCCACCTTCAGAATTTGAAAGAGAGTATTCCAGTCAACATTGTCAAAAGCTTTCTCTAAGTCTACAAATGCTAGAAACGTAGGTTTGCCTTTCCTTAATCTTTCTTCTAAGATAAGTCGTAGGCTCAGTACTGCCTCACGTGTTCTAACATTTCTATGGAATACAAACTGATCTTCCCCGAGGTCGGCTTCTACTAGTTGTTCCATTCGACTGTAAAGAATTCGCGTTAGTATTTTGCAGCCGTGGCTTATTAAACTGATAGTTCGGTAATTTTGACTTCTGTCAACACCTGCTTTCTTTGGGATTGGAATTATTATATTCTTCTTGAAGTCTGAAGGAATAGCAGACCTACGAGTTGTAATTTACTAAAGTACAGGAAAACTGGGTTCGATAACTCAGCTTTTCTTTTGCACGGCGCGACGTTTACCATGTAGTTTACGTTGAAGCAACACTTCCCGTGGCAGTTTCAGCGTACTATCGTGTTGGCAGTTTGGGCAGATGCCCATTACGTGATTTTATTTCAGGATGAATGTTCACAGTGGATAGCTGGGGCAGCTGGTGCATGGCGATTCAATCTAGAAAGAATCGATTATATTGAACAGCCTGTAATCCACTCCAGCGAGTCGCAATGGCGGAATTCTCATCCGTCGTGGCGCACCAGTGCTACGACAAATTCATGATCCAGCCATACGGGGAGTTCAGTCTTCTTGGAGCTTGACATTAGGACAGTATCTGCAGGGTCACGGTTCAATCCCCACTTCAGGCGATAGTTTTTAATACGGTCTAGTACACTACGCCAAATGGAGAACACGCGATTCCACCGTGGTTCCAAATTCACATGAAATGTGATGACCCTTCGCTAACGATTACAGATTGGGTTCGGCCATGTTAGAAGCGTAAGTGGCAGCATATAGAAACTGTCTCACTAGCAACCTTTCTTACACTAGTATTTTTATTTTAGTTAAAGAACCAAATGCCATGTAAGGTCACAGGGCATTTACTCTGTCTTTTATTTCAACTGGAGATGTTGAATCTATTGGTTCTGGTTTCACGGGATTTGACCATTTCGGGCGCAGGCGAGGCGTAAAGCTTTGTGTCATGCAGTCATCAAGGGCACACGAGTGGGTCTTCGGCTCCGAAAGCACATATCGATGATGTTTAGTTCAATGGTTCGTACGCTGACCCTAGTTTATGGCCCAGCAGTGAAATACGAGGGGGGACCCAAAAGAAACCGGACTCCGAGGGCGCTGCCATTCGTAGACGTAGTGCAGGGTTCTCACGCTAGATGGTGTTAGTAGAGACCTTCATGAAACAGCTGTGCAGACGGCGTCAGTGTAGAGCTGAACGTGCAAGTGTGGTATTGTGTTTCTCTCACTGTTGGCGGGTTACCTCTGCGAAGTCGTTATGGCAACTTTAAAAGAAGAAAGAGTGTGTGTGAAATTTTGTTTCCTGCTTTAAAAAACTGCAACAGAGACACACCAAATGCTTCAGGAAGCTTTCCAGGAGAACGCTATGAGCCGCACACGGGTTTTCGAGTGGTTTGGGCGCTTTAAAGGTGGTGAGATGTGTGTTGAAGACCAAGCTCGTTCTGGACGCCATTCAACATCGCGAAATGAGGAGAACATTGAAAAGGTCCACCAAAAGATCAACGAGGATCATCGCCAAACGATCGACCAAATTTCAGCAGAGACAGGAATCAGTTGGAGCTCGTGCTAGCGGATTTTGAGTGAGGATTTGCACATGAGACGTGTTGCTGCTAAATTTGTTCCGCGCCTTCTCATACAGGAGCAAAAAACTATCCGCATGAATGTGTGTCAGGACTTGAAAACAGAGATTTCACGTGATCCAAACTTCTTGAACAAAGTCATTACAGGGGATGAGAGTTGGTGTTACGGGTATGACCCAGAAACCAAGCAAGCGTCAAGCCAGTAGAGGACTCCCAACTCTCCCAGACCAAAAAAAGCAAGGCAAGCGAGGCCCAATGTGAATACGATGATCATTATCTTGTCTCATGTTCGTGGAACTGTGCATCGGGAATTCGTACCCCCAGCCATACTGTTAATCAGCACTTTTACATGGATGCTTTAAGGCGTCTGCGGGAGGATGTGAGGAGGAAACGCCCGGAACTTTGGCAATCAGGTGACTGGTTTCTGTATCACGACGACGCTCCAGCACACATGGCCTTACGAGTGACCCACTATTTGGCATCTCAGACGTGGTCTCTCGTTCCCCACGCTCCGTATTCGCCGGACCTAGCCACGTGCGACTTTTTCATATTCCCACGAATGAAAAAAACGCTAAAAGTGGAGCGTTATGACGATGTGGAGGCGGTAAAAACAGCTTCGCAACGGACACTGGACAATATCAAACTTGAAGAGTTCCAAACATGCTTCCAACAGTGGGAAAAGAGACTTGGCAAGTCCATCGCATCTAATGGAAAGAAGTTTGAAGGCGACTGACGTAATTTTGTAAAAAGGTTCATCAATAAATTTTTATGACAACAATCCGGTTTCTTTTGGGTCCCCCCTCGTATGCAGCAATTTGCGGAAGGGTTGCACTTCTGTCACGTTGAACGGTTCTATTCAGCCGTCATTACTCCCGTTCCTGCAGGATCTTTTTGCGGCGGAACGATGTCGGAGATCTGATGTTTTACCACATTCTTGATATTCACGGTACAGTCGTGAAATGATCGTACGGGAAAAACCCCTCTTCATCACTACCTCGGACGTGCTGTGTCCCATTGCTCGCGCAATGCACCGACTGTAACACCAGTTTCAGACTCACTTAAATCTTGATAACCTACATTGTGGCAGTAGTAAGCGACCTAACAACTGCGCCAGACACTTGTTTTCTTATCTACTCTACATCTACATCCATACTCCGTAGGCTACCTGACGGTGTGTGGCGGAGGGTATCTTGAGTACCTCTATCGGTTCTCCCTTCTATTCCAGTCTCGTATTGTTCGTGGAAAGAAGGATTGTCGGTATGTCTCTGTGTGGGCTCTAATCTCTCTTATTTTATCCTCATGGTCTCTTCGCGAGATATACGTAGGAGGGAGCAATATACTGCTTGACTCCTCGGTGAAGGTATGTTCTCCAAACTTCAGCAAAAGCCCGTACCGAGCTACTGAGCGACTCTCCTGCAGAGTCTTCCACTGGAGTTTATCTGTCATTTCTGTAACGCTTTCGCGATTACTAAATGATCTCCGTTGGACCTTCTCTATCTCTTCTATCAACCTTATCTGGTACGGATCCCACACTGCTGAGCAGTATTCAAGCACTCGGCGAACAAGCGTACTGTAACCTACTTCCTTTGTTTTCGGATTGCATTTCCTTAGGATACTTCCAATGAATCTCAGTCTGGCATCTGCTTTACCGACGATCAACTTTATATGATCATTCCATTTTAAATCACTCCTAATGCCTACTCCCAGATAATTTATGAAGTTAACTGATTCCAGTTGCTGACCTGATATTTTGTAGCTAAATGATAAGGAATCTTTCTTTCTGTGTATTCGCAGCACATTACACTTGTCTACATTAAGATTCAATCGCCATTCCCTGCACCATGCGTCAATTCGCTACAGATCCTCCCGCATTTCACTACAATTTTCCGTTGTTACAACATAATACGTGTTCCAAAATTCTACAAGTGATCGATGTTAGAGATATAGGTCTATTGCTCTGCTCATCTGTTCGACGTCCCTTCTTGAAAACGGAGATGACCTGTGCCCTTTTCCAATCCAGACTGTAGCGCCTAGAACCGCAGCCGTTGACCCGCCTGCACTGGGGGCGGGAGGGAGGGAGGGAGGACCTGTTGCCCGCGCGGGGCGAGGAGTGCGGAGCGTCATCTGGCAGCCCGGGGCGGCGGTGCACCTCCTGCAACAACGAGCAAACTAAACTGTCTCGTTCTGTACGGTAGCGAAACTGGGAGGGGGTCACCAGTCCACCAATAAGCTGACAAGTTTGATGTGGACCATCACGTCTTCCTCTCTTCTGTCTGCCTGTTTGCGGGGGTTGGACAAACGTATGGAAACGTGCGGAGAAACGCATGCTTGAACGCAAACGCAGACGCCAGCCAAGTCTGCAAGTTGCCCTGTTGTACCGGGTGACCAAAATGTCAGTATAAATTTGAAAACTTAATAAACCACGGAATAATGAAGATAGAGAGGTAAAAGTTGACACACATGCTTGGAATCACATGAGGTTTTATTAAAACAGAAAACAAAAACAAAGTTCACAAAATGTCCGACAGATGGCGCTGGACAGCAAAACGTCTGTGACTGCGCATGACAGTCGTGTATAAAAGGAGCTGTAATGAGAGAGAGAATCAGATGCGCCAGCAGTCGCAGCATGTTGACGTTACCTGAAAAGGCGCCTTTAGTGAAGCTGTATTACCAGAATGGGGAATGTGCTAGTTCAGCGTTACGATCCTATCTCCATAGGAAGGGGATTCGAACGGTTAAAGGTCCGTTGACAAATGCAGCTGTGGCGAGAATGATTTCGAAGTTCGAAGCCACGGGTTGTTTAGACAGCAGACCCCGTAGTCGCCGACCGAGCACAAGCCGTAATGCTGCTGAGACAGTTTAGGAAGAAATGGAGACTGTAGCGGGTTCGTCTATGCACAGGGAAGTCAGCGCTCGTGCAGTCGCACGTCGCACCGGCATTCCGTACACTACTGTTTGGTTGGCACTGAGGCGTACCCTCCCATGCTATCCGTACAAAATTCATCCGCATCATGAACCGTTACCTGGCGATTTAGTGAAGCGGAGGGAATTTGCGGTGTGGACGTTTCAAAAGATGGCGGAAGATGACGATTGGTTGAGTAACGTGTTGTGGACCGACGAAGCCCATTTCACGCTCCGAGGGTCTGTCAGTGCCCACAACTGTAGAATTTGGGCTACCGAAAATTCTGTAACTGTCGTGGAAACTCCATTCCGTGACGAGCATGTCATGGTGTCGGTTCGATTTACCACATCTACCGTTATCGGGCCTTTTTTTCTTCGAGGGAATGCGTGATTCTGGTTTTGTAACTGCTACCGTGACGGGTGAGAGGTACGCCGACATGTTGCAGAATCGCATCAACCCAGCCTGGCTGATAAACACCTGCTGGAACGTACGATGTTTATGCAGGATGGTGCTAGACGTGTGAAAGATCTCTTGCGCACGTCGTTTGGTGACGATCGTGTGCTCAGCCGCCACTTTCGTCATGCTTGGTCTCCCAGGTCGCCAGACCTCAGAGCGTGCGATTATTGGCTTTGGGATTTCCTGAAGTCGCAACTGTATCATGATCGACCGACATCTCTATTGATGCTGAAAGACTGAAAGACAACATCCGATGCCAATGCCTCACCATAACTCTGGACGTGCTTTACAGAGCTCTTCACAACATTATTCCTCGACTACAGCTATTGTTGGGGAATGATGGTGGAGATATTGAGCAGTTCCTGTAAAGAACATCATATTTACTTTGTCTTACTTTGTTATGCTACTTATTGCTATTCTGATCAGATGAAGCGCCATCTGTCGGACATTTTCGAACTTTTGTATTTCTTTGGTTCTAATACCAGAAAACCCCATGTCATTCCCATCAGGTGTGTTAATTTGTACCTCTCTATCTACATTATTCCGTGATTTATTCAGTTTTCAAATTTATACTGACTGTTTGATAACCTGGTATTTTACCACGAACAGCACCTGTGCAACGTCCTCAGTTCTCTGCAAGTGTCAGTCGTGGCCAGAACAGCGTTCCGTCTACTTCTGACACCGTTATGCCGGAGCTAAGAGGCTCGTATGATGGTTGCTTCCGTAACAAAGGCAGCCGAAATGTTTATTGTTTGAAAAGGCACCGCATCGAAGTAGCGGATGGTTATAATTAAACTTTCCCCATTTAACAAGCTATGACACGGTAACTAATTACCGTACGAGGACCAAACTTGGTAGCATTAATGTCAAGGACATGGGGAAGTGAAATAATGCGGAACCGAAACCCTTTTAATGTGCTGCTACGGTGCATCATAGCATTACATACCGGTAGCATTATTGCTACAAAAGGGGCTCAATATGGAGCCCGTTAGTGTCCAGAAGAGTCTGAAAGCGCAGGATTGCATTCTGCACAACAGAACGATGCATGTCTGTAGGTATGCTCCCTACCTCTCTCGATACGCTGCGCTTCAGATCAGCACGTGTGTGAATGTTCCCCTGGTAAACCCTGTCCTTCAGGTAGCTCCACAAGCAGAAATCACTTGGAGTGAGATCAGCTGATCGTGCCGGCCAAGCATTTGGAAGCGATCGGCTGATAATACGACCGTTTCCATATGTGTTTCGCAGAAGAATGCGAAGTTCGCGAGCGATGTGCAGTGCGGCGCCATCTTGCACGAAAGCTTTTGAGTTCAGTAGACTGTAGGGTGGGCATGACTTGCTCGCGAAGCATATCGCAGTAACGCCGGCCAGTCACACTGCACCTCTTTAATCCTTGGAGCGCCAGCCTTTACAAAAATGGCCCAATGATGAACGTAGCCGGGAAGCCACACCATACGGTGACACGTTCACCATACAGGGGAATTTCATGCACGGTCACTGGAGGTGGAGATCCCCACTCAGTTCTGTGTGTTCACCTCACCCATAAGGGGAAAATGAGCCTCGTCTGTCCGTAGGATGGTCAAGTTCGTCCCTTGCGAGAAGGTGCAGAGCGAAGTCAACACGTCGTTGTGCGCCCAGTGGTGCATGCTATCGTGGGATATGGATCTCGTACGGATACTGTTTGAGTTTAACTAACTACTTGCCAGAAGAAATGGAGATCAGATTACTCCGTGATAGTAGTACTGAACATCTGCCGTCTACTGCAGTCCTTTTATACCTATATCTGTTTGGATAGCCTTGACTGATCACTTGCCAACAGCAACCCACGACCCCCCCCTGCGGTTTCTGACGTCAGCAAGTGCGCTTTGCGCGTTCTTCGAACACTTGCTGACGTCAGCACCTTCTGTACAGTGGACTATGGGATGTTCGACTGTCGTGACACAGCACGCGCTCTGCCCGACCAGCGTTGTTTGGCATAGCAACAGCGATTTCATCAACCACCTGTGGTGCAGCCGGTCGTCGGCTTCCTCCCGAAGCGACACCTAGTTCTCCAACAGGTCCGAACTTCTTCACCACGCTCCGCATAGCTGGTGGAGAAACAGAACACTTCCGTAATCCTTTCAGCCGGCGACATTCTCGAAGTGCAGCTGCAGCATTACTGTTGCTTTCATAATACAGCTTCACCAATAATGCCGGGCTCCTTTGGTCCAAGCTCATGTTGACACGTCAACAAGTGCGCTGCCACTGGTCAGGAGTGAGAAACTGAGCCACGCCGACTGTTCACGGCACCTGGTGTCCCACGATTACTATGGAAAGTCGCATTAGTGACGAGGAATATGTGGCCATTTCGGTTGGTCAGGTCCATTCCACGGTTCAATAGCTATTCCCCAATCGTCATGCTGTGTTCCAAACCAACAGCGCCTGTTCACACAGCTCGCATCGTCCGGCACTGGTTTTGTGAGCACGAGAGTGAACTGACGCATCTTCCCTGGCCACCACAGTCGTCAGATCTCAATGTTATCGGGCTTTTGTGGTCCACTTTCGAGGAAAGGGCACGTGATTACCATCCACCTTCCTTGCCGTTGCCTGAACGTGATGCTATTTTCCAGTAAGTATGGTACAGGATTGCCTTGAAAATCGTACGGGAGTTGTGTTTGTCTATTCCGAGACCACTGGAAACTGTTCTGAATGTCAATGCCTTCCATTGGCCGTATTTACGCGTGGGAATGTGTTGTATTTCTGGTGTTTCCATATTTTCGGGTAACGGCTGTACGTTAACCCCTCTAAAACGGTGACAGACTCCCTGCTGCAGGTTGCCTCTTTCACGGTTTACAGGCGCTGCAAAAATTTGGTTTTCAGTGCTTCATACAATTACTGACCGAATTAATAATGTGAATTGCTTTCGTAATCAACTCACAAAGAGTAAAAGTCCTATGTTAATGGCCTAACACAATAAATCAAGAATTTAAGTTAGAAGCTGTGTATGTGTTTTGCGTAGCTCGTGGCGCGCATATTAGCCAAACTACGCTTATGCAGGGCTTTATAATGAGAGCGCTTCCCCGTCCAGCCCGCTGTGCTGTTTGAGAGGGAGCGGTGGGCTTTCGAAGACGGGAGAGCAGCCTCGGACAGAACACACACAGGCTTGCATGAAGCTCCATTTAACATAGTGCTGCATTAGGAAATTCGAAAAACCTAAGCTGAATATCATGGAAAGCGGTATTATGCTGTTAGTGACTGCTGGCAGGAGAGCGTACACGTACAAAAATAAAAACAAACTGAGTTTGCTTTGTACCTGCATACACCACACTATATCTCTTAAAAAAATAATGTAACTATTTATTTAGAGGAAACACTCTCCTAGTAAATTTGTTTGTGCTTTGATTTATCGTTATCTGTTACTGATTTTTAGTGAAGTTAGTTTTTACGTTTAGCTTTCAAAAAAATACAAAAGAGATATAATAAGGAAAATAATGAATTTCGTAGGTTGCCAATTACGTATTATATCTAGTTTTATCGAGCGCCAGGCTCCATTCAAATTACTGTAAATCCAATAGCGTAGTATTACTCAGCTCCAGTTAACTGCTCTAAAATTATTACTATCACAGAAAATAGACAAGTTTTAATAAAATTATTTCACTAGATTCCTTCAGTTAATCTCACTAAATATTTTTACAAAATTTCTTCCGCTCCGGCTATCAGACATTGGGCTGTGAAAAAATATTTTTTTAAATGTACCGCGTAATGGCGGCTAATAGTTAACAGTCAGAGATCACTGTTACTCGCTTCGCAGCATCTGGAAACATGCTAAATAATTTTCATTACATATTCTTTTCATTAGATAAATGTGGCGTACGTTCTTGAAATAACACACGGAGCTCACTTTATACCAATATATTCTTACTTGGACACAGTTTAGACCATTAAATATTTGCAATTACGTTACGACAGCTGCAAATGTTAGCGCAGCACAATAGCTTGCGTACCTTATTCCAGCAAACATCAAAACGTACAGAACAAAACAAACTAGACAGAAGAATGAGCATTGCATTGTGTTTTATACTCTTACAAAGATAATAATACTTTTTTAATTACTTACACATTATAATATCATACAACAAAAATAATGTCTTTTCTGCATCTATCGATCTATATTGTATCTTTTTACAGTTAGTCTTATTACCTTTCGCAGATAAATCGAAGTTTGCAGTTCATTTTGAATTACATACAGTCATTTTTATTTATATTTCACCTCGATAATGATGAATATTGCAAAAGAGACACTACAACCAGTAACATTGTTCCACGAAAACTTCTTACTAAAATTCAGCTGAGATATAGAAAAAGAGGCAAAAACAAATAGTCTCTGTAGTACGCCGTTAGTTACGGAGTAAATTCTAGTAACTACACGTGAAAGGGAAAAAAAACACGTAGCACTTTTGTACCGACAGTGCCATGGCTACAACTCCCAACAAATTACACTAAGGCAACGAAAGTCATGCGATAGCGATATGCACACAGAGATGGCGGCAAGTGTCCCGTTCAAAGGGTGTAAAAGGGCAGTGCAAGCCAGAAGTGTCATTTGTACACAGGTGATTCATGTGAAAAGGTTTCCGACGTGATTATGATCGCACGACAGAAATTAACGGACTTTGAACGTTTCCAGCCCAAAAATATTTATCGTGGGTAGGATGTTCTGTGGCTTCTGAAGAATTGGTATTGTCTTTCAATCACATTGCTCCTATACAGGTAATCGACTTACAGATCAACACATTATACAACGAGTATTTATAACAGATTGCACCCTAAATATTTGTCAGTGGATTAATTTATTATTAATATTTCGACTATTGTCAAGTAATTGTTCCTGGAAAATGTTCAATTTTGCTTACTATCTAAACTGTTCATTTGCATTATTTGAAGAAGTATTTTCTGCTTTGTCATAAGAAAATCAAATTTATTTCAATAAATAAATGTATTTGACTATGAAATGCGTTTCCATTCGAAATAATTAAAGAAAAAGCACGTTACGAATAAAAGAGAAGGGAAATTAAGGTAAAAGCAAGTACATCTCATTCAGTTTTTATAACAAAAATAGAAAGCAGCTGATTTGCTGCGTGTGTCTACATAGTGTGCCTTTATCTGTTTGAACCCCTCCGAAACGGACAAAGTGACACAATAAACAGAGTGCTCCAACCTCAGTTTTGATCGTTTAGCACTGGCTATTGGTAATGGGCAAATAGTTGCATGATCCTCGAAAACAAAATAATTTTTGAGGGAGAGTTTCAAAAAATTAGATTCAATAGGAGAATGCTGGTGGTTTTTTTAGTACTCAGCACTCAATAGTTCTCGAAAAAACGTGGCGAGCGTTATGTGAAGTGGTTTCTTTTGTTTGTCTATATTATTTGATATTTTGATTCAAGGTAATTTTGAATCTTATAATGTAGAAGTCCGAGGGCGTCTTAGAATTTTTCAGTCGTTGTTCGATGTCTAAATTTATTACTGGAAACAGCAGCAATAAAATATCGTAAATCGTTTATTTCAGAAACCGGTTATTATGAGCGGTTTTAGCTGACAGGTTAAAATGGAGATGACAAAAAACCGGTATAGTCGAAAACCAGTTGTTTCGGTGATAAACGCTGTTCCTAGTTTATACCAGTTTTCACTGGCAGCCCGTGAGATTCGTCTCCAGTCGCTGTCGGTTAGTATCTTCTTACTACCACTGAGCCGACGTCGTGTAACTGGTACTCCATTCCTTGTACACTGTTTGGGAAGTCGCTGTTGATACACCAACCACACAGACCTTTCACGGTCCAGTCGTGGGCACTTCTAATCACGATAGCTCACTTCTGCCTTTGTGTAACGTCTCTACGTCGGGCCGTCTTACTGCAGTGATCCCATACGTCTTACTAGCACAGACCGTCGTACAGTGCAGAATGGCATGTGGACGCCCGGTACCAATCCCACACCATCTGACAGCATTCCTAAGCGACCGCTGCGCTCTTCCAAAGAGGCTGACTAACATTTTGTCCGAGAAGCTTCTGTCTGATACATGTGTCTACGAAAATTTTTTTGACAGTTGTTCGTTTCCAAAACAGTGAAAAAATATTAAAATCTTCATGAATTATATTTACAGAACGCTATCTTCAAGCTAAGATTCGGTAAAAACTTCGAACTTATCCTCAGCCTCTGATTGCTAGGAGATAAAATACAAGTACAATACTGCATTTGTTTTTCCTTACTTACGATACAAGTTTGCTTGGGAGGCCTTGCATAAGCTGACGAGAAACTGTAATAGAGGAGAATGAAGACATAAAATTAAGAAAAAAATGAAAATAATTGCAATTTTGTATGAAACTAACAACAGTTTACAGTGGATGACAGATGGGAGCGGAACATAAGCAAGTGTCGAATGTGCTAAAAACCTATTAAAATGAAACCTGGGGAGGAGTGGGTACATTTCCATACAATGATAAAAGAAACGTTATCCATGAACAAATCGGTTTTCTGTCTGAACTTCACTGAATGGATGTGATACTTCCTTTTGAATGAGTCCATATTATTAATCTCATTAAGCATAGCAGTTACCTACTTTGACAGCTCATTGTTGGATAGAGATAGACATATAGATAGATTGATAGATAGATAGATAGACACGAATAGCCAAACCTGTTTAATAGCATGTTGGTCCACCTTCGGAACACAATGCACAAATGATTCTGCATGGGATGTATGCGACAAGTTTTCGACAGGTTTCTTGGAAGTATGTAGTACCAGATATCTACGTACAGGTCAAGCAATATTCCCAATTTCCGGCAATGGTTTGTAGACGCGGTGCTACCGCCCGATAGCGTACCATATTTGCTCCATCCAAGTGAGACCAAGCGTATATGGTGGCAGAGGCATCAGCGCGAGTTCACGACTATGCTTTCCAGCACTATAATTCTGACCTGATGACGCGGACAGATGTCAACGCAGGAAAATATCATCGCCGTCCGGGAGATACGGAACATCAAGGGTACAGGTGGTCCGCGATAATGTTCTCATACTTCACAGCTGCAGCCTAGGAGAACGCCTCCACTGCATAATACTGCTCCCACCTGCCAACGTCCGTGGCGCGTGCATGTCTCGAGCCCTCGTTCGCCTAGATAACGGCGTATCCGGATATGGCCATCGAACTGGTTGAGCAAGAACGTGATGCATCAGACCAAACGACGCGTTTTCGTTTACCCACGATCCAATCTCGAATGCCCTTTGGTCGACATAGGAACAATTAATTGTCGACTGGTGCTGCGCCCATTGTCCATCGCAGTGACCGTGGAACCTATTCGATCTCCCCTCTCGTATCTGACGTGAGTTAGACTTGTTAACTTTCTCATGTCAAACAAAATAAGACACATCGGTATGTTACGACAGAAAAGTACAACAGTCCAAACTTTGAACCCCAGCTTACAACCTTCTACCAGGACGCTGTACTGTAGTAGGGCTACGTGGAGCAAGTGCTTAGCAGACCTACCTTCATTTCTCTGTAAATCTGAAGTTCAAACTAACCATTCACACCTATCAAACTTACCTGTTGACTTACGTGCACACAATAGCCAACAACACGATGCACACCAGCATGTGAATTCTGAGTACGAAAGTACTACGGAAGTAGTGTTTTGGGGAAATGGTTAACCTCTCAGATCAACCACAAACCGATCTAACAACATACCGATGTACTGTCCAGTGCTCTCCGACGTAGTATGTGCAGGTTCTTTACAGCATTGACACAAAGATCCAACTGCTTCGCCCAGAAATCACAGAGCTCTCGCGCACGTAAATTTGCTTCTCGGTACGCAAGACACGTTACTTCTACCAGAAGGAACAACAACGTTTTCCCAAGGTTTTTACTATTATTTGAAGCTGTACCTATCACGAAGCTCTTTGTACCACACACCGCCAGGATAGTTCTCGAAATACTGGCACTTTCGCAATGAACACAAAACGACTAAAAACTTTCCCTGTCGCAATCAAATGGTCATGAGCGACGATAATTTCGTATCAGTGAGACAGCAGACAGCGAACGGTAATGACAACACGCCTACTTACCTGTATTATGGCAATGGCGAAGCGAGTGACAACAGTTCTGCGCTTTGTCTGACACCTCCTGGGCCTGCGAGTACCTCTCAAAGCGAACAACACTTACACTGAAGCGCCAAACAAACTGGTGCAAGCATGCGTATTCAAATACAGAGATATGTAAACAGGCAGAATACGGCGCTGTGGTCGGAAACGTTTATATCAGACAACAAGTATCTGGCGCAATTGTTCGATCGGTTACTGTTGCTACAATAGCAGGTTATCAAGATTTAAGTGAGTTTGAACGTGGTGTTAAAGTCGGCGCACGGGCGATGGGATACAGCATCTCCGAGGTAGCGATGAAGTGCGGATTTTCTCGCAAGAACATTTCACGAGTGTACAGTGAGTATCAGGAATCCGGTAAGAATCAAATCTCCGACATCGCTGCGGCCGGAAAAAGATCCTGCCGGAATAGGACCAACGACGGCTGCAGAGAGCTGTTCAACGTGCCGGAAGTGCAACCCTTCCGCAAATGTCTGCAGATTTCAATCTTGGGCCATCAACAAGTGTCAGAGTGCGAATCATTCGACGAATCATCATCGATATGGGCTTTCGGAACCGAGGGCCCGCTTATGTATGCTCGATGACTCCACGACACAAAGTTTTGCGCCTCGCCTGTGCTCGTCAACACCGACATCGGAGTGCTGACACCTGGAAAAATGTTCCTGGTCGCACGAGTCTCGTTGCTCGTTCCAAATTGTATGGAACAGATGGACGTGTACGGGTATGCAGACAACCTCATGAATCCATGGACCCTGCATGTCTTCAGGGGACTGTTCGAGCTGGTAAAGGCTCTGTAATGGTGTGGAACGTGTGCAATTGGTGTGAATGGGACCCGTGATACATCGAGATACGACTCTGACAGGTGTCACGTACATACGCGACCTGTCTGATCACCTGCATCCATTCGTGTCGATTGTGCATTCAGAGGGACTTGGGCAATTCCAGCAGGACAATGTGACATCCCATACGTCCTCAGTTACTACAAAGCGGCTCCAGGAACACTCTTCTGAGTTTAAACGCTTCCGCTGGCCACGAAACTCCCCATACGTGAACATTATTGAGAGTATCTGGAATACCCTGTAATGTGCTGGTCAGAAGAGATTATCCAACCCCTCGTGCTCTTACTGATTTATGGACAGACCTGCGGGATTAATGGTGTCAGTTCCCTCCGGCACTACTTCAGCCATTAGTCGAGTCCATTCCACGTTGTCTGGCGGCAATTCTGCGTGCTTGCGGGAACCCTACACGATATTAGGTAGCTGTACCAGCTTTTTGGGGCTTCAGTGTAAAATCACGGAACAAACGCATTTCCTACGGGACGGACTACTGCAAATTTGCTTACATACTATGCGCAAAGCAAAGCTTATTTTGTCGTAAATGCGGGACCGCCTCTTGACTCATAAACTTGTTTCATACCCCAGACTCGTTCTCCCTAACAATGTCGCATCTGACTTTCTTTTGCCCCATCACAGCGAAAATAACGTCATGCTACCTCCTTTAATAATCATGCATGTTTTCGATATTAGAATATCCTCCGTCGTTACCTCCAAGTGCGACCGCTGCGGAATGTTGTCAGCTTGACCTTTGCCTCTCCTAACTAATACAGGCCGTAACATTATCAGGCCCTTCTTTGTCCGTGACATTTTATGTCACTCTAGACTCGTTCAACCGTCCACGTTTCGTATCCATCGGCCTGCCTGCGCCCATGACGCGCTGACTGGCGTTTCTCGGCGAACACACACACCCCTCCTCCCCCGCCCCCCTCCACTACACTGGCGTAGCCAGCTGACCTCGTCACTCGTCAATTAATATCGACCAGCCGGATTAAAACGTAAATACCTCGTGGTTTGCTACTCGGATGACGCTGCTGTTTTTACCTACATTATTCTAATAAAACTGTCTCTACGGCTAGATATGTTCATGGTTTCTCAATTCTTCTTCATTTATTTTAATTTACCCAATGTTGGACGAGGAGTAGAATGAGCGTGGACAGTAAATAGTCATACCACTGTGTCATCCCATGTTGACGAGTTGGGCAACGGATTGATCTGACAAGTACGCTCTGGCTCCTGCAAGAAGCAATTTCCACCCCACACCACTACATAGGTCAGACAGACGCTCCTAACGTACCAAAAGGAAATGCCTAAATAATTTCAGCAATAAATATCTTCTGGAGTCGTCCGCTGCAAGGAAAAGACACAAAAATATTCTATTTTTCCTACGTAACTAGTGGGATACTTGGGTACTGGAGTATTGCTAGTTAGTGTAAGAAAAACATTATACGAACGGAAAATATTATTTATTACAAAATCTGAGAACATCAAGTGAAACTTTTATTTATAAACTGACACACAAATTTCTAGGTTCTTTTCGGAATAGGTTACCTCTTATGGGTGGGAATCCTGTTAATGAAATTTATATCCAAAGTGTGGGAAAGCTCTTTTATCCCATTTCTTTAATAATGTTATTTACTCGGCAGAATGGCTGAGAGCCGCGCCTACTCAACTTGAACAATTATCCGATTCAATTTTTCTAAGTATGGTCGAGGCTGTCGCATGAGAAATGTAATGGAGTGACGTGAATGAAGTATGTTCTTTCGAATGGATGAAAGATGGGGCCCACCTATGATGTAGCGCACAATACCGTGAGCTGCGACGACTGCTGCTTGCATCACTCGCTGCTGAAAAATAATAAAACTATCTCTTTCCATCTGGATTGACCTTCAACAATAGAACTCTCACTACGCCCTGATGAAGCCAAGGACTCCTATCTGCCGCTAGTGTAACTGTTGGTGTAGTACACCGGTCAGATAACCAGTCCACTGTGACGCCACTCAATGTTCAGGTGCAGGCGCTAACTAATATTCTGTCCGCCTTCACACTGCACATTAAGTGTTGCGGTCAACACAGTGAACAAACACTTCATCACGAGCGACTCAATATAGAGTATCACTCAGATTTGCTAGCAACAGAGGCGCTCTCTCAGTGCAGTACTGAGTAGAGGCTTTGTTCCTCGCTCTGTCTCTACACGCGTGAGTGCACTCGCTCCCACTGTGTGTTCCCGCTTCAAGAGTGTCACTGGAATGACCCCTCTCCACGCAAAAAGCGAAAGGGTGTATCATCTTCTGTCTTTCCCTCACTCCTCTGGCTCATTGCGTCAGATATATTCCACCAATCAGCGTTATTCTTACAAACAGGAGGATCGCGCTCCGTTTAAACCAACCAATCCGGAAATATATAGCATCTGCCTTAGGCGTTTACTGTCCACCAGTGAGAACTCTGAAACTGCACACTTTGCTTTTAAGGTGAACATGCAGGCCATTATCCCTCTTCCCTGGGAAGAAACTGTTTTGGTCCCTGGACGGTCGGCCAGCGAGCCCTGCTGCATGCTAACTCACCCTCCTACGGACTTTCCAGCGGGCTGGTTGCCTCCACCGAACAAAAACTCCTGTGGACGTCGTGTCTTGAATGTTCGTGTACGCCAGCCTCGACTTTTTAATCTCGGTGCGCACTTGCGATTCATTTATTAGATTTGCATATCGAATAAACAGAAATATGTAAAATCGCCTCTACCCTATCGAGTTTGGGCTCAAATGAAACGTCTTGATACGCAGAATACGATGGTGAGGTCGGAATATGTGAGAAATGAAGGTCAGGGGATCACGCCACCTTACAACAGGTCACTGCCTATCCTGCTTTGCAGAGTAAGGAAGCCTCTGAGATTCACGTTCTGCGATGAGACATGGATGTCTGACATCTTGTCACCTACTCTGGTTTCGTACATATGCTGGTGATTTGTAGGCTTGTAACAAATAATTTTATTGAAAAATTCCTCTATTGTACATCCCAGGTGTTACATGCTTCGCCCATGGTGCCTGCAGTCGAGACATCTTCGCGGGTACCAGTTGCGGTTCGGCCACCCTCTCCCCAAGGGGAGTGGCAGGTTCAGCGGCGTTCGCAGCGCATGAGGCAAAGGTTCAATGCGGGGCCTGGTCATGTGGCATCTCCCACTCTGCCTGTGAGTGGACATGTGGCTGCTCCTTCAGCAAGGTCCGAGCAGGCATAGGGGGGTGGGGGGAGGGATTTATTAGTGATTGGGAGCTCCAACGTTAAGCGCGTGATGGAGCCCCTTAGGGAGATAGCAGAAAGGTCGGGGAAGAAGGCCAGTGTTCACTCTTGGTGGGGGGGGGGGTCTCATCGAAGATGTGGAGGAGGCCCTGCCGGCGGTGATAGAGTGCACTGGGTGCATCTGACTGCAGATTGTAGCTCATGTTGGCACCAATGACTCCTGCTGTCTGGGTTCAGAGGTCATCCCCAGTTCATACAGGCGGTTGGCGGAGTTGGTGAAGGCGGAAATCCTCGCTCACAGGGTGGAATCAGAACTAACTATTTGTAGTATCGTTCCCAGAACCGATCGCGATCCCCTGAATAGGTCAGGCGTGCACTACACGCCGGAAGCGGCTACAAGGGTAGCGGAGTACGTGTGGAGTGCACATGTGGGTATTTAAGGTTAGAGAATTCCCTCTCTAGGCCCGACCGGACGCCTTGTGATACGCGACAAGGTAGTAGTAGGCAAAACGCAACAGGGAATAACAACATTAACGTGCTAATAGTAAATTGCAGGGACATTTATAGAAAGGTTCCAGAACAGCTCTCATTAATAAACAGGCACAACGCCCACATAGTATTAGGGGCAGAAAGTTGGCTGAAACCAGATGTAAACAGTAATGAAATTCTAAACTCAGATTGGAATGTATATCGCAGAGACAGGTTGGACAGTGAAGGGGGAGGCGTGTTTATAGCGATAAAAAATACAATAGTATCGAAGGAAATTGACATAGATCCGAAATGCGAAATAATTTGGGTGAAGGTCACGGTTAAAGCAGGCTCAAACATGGTAATTTGATGTCTCTATAGGCCCCCTGGCCCAGCAGCTGTTGTGTCTGAGCCCCTGAAGGAAATCTGGAAAATATTTCGAGTAGATTTCCGGACCAAGTTATAGTTCTGAGTGGAGATTTTAATTTGCCGGATATAGACTGGGAGACTCAAATGTTTATAACGGGTGGCAGGCACAAAGAATTCAGTGAAATATTTTTAAGTGCATTATCTGAAAACTATCTTGAGCAGTTAAACAGAGAACCGACTCGTGGCGATAATATATTAGACCTTCTGGAGACAAACAGTCCCGAACTATTTGAAACAGTTAACGCAGAGCAGGGAATCAGCGATCATAAAGCGGTTACTGCATCTATTTTTTCAGCCGCAAATATAAATATTAAAAAGGGTAGGAAGACTTTTCTGTTTAGCATAAGTGACAAAAAGCAGATTTCAGACGGCTCAACACAAAAGTTTTGTCTCAAGTACAGATAGTGTTAGGGATCAGTGGACAAAGTTCAAAACCACCGTACAATATGCATTAGATGAGTATATGCCAAACAAGATAGTAAGAGATGGAAAAGAGTCACCGTGGTACGGCAACCAAGTTAGAAAACTGCTGCGGAAGCAAAGGGAACTTCACAGCAAACATAAACATAGCCATAGCCTTGCAGACAAACAAAAATTACGCGAAGCGAAATGTAGTGTGAGGAGGGCTATGCGAGAGGCGTTCAATGAATTCAAAAGTAAAGTTCTATGTACTGATTTGGCAGAAAATCCAAAGAAATTTTGGTCTTATGTCAAAGCGGTAGGTGGATCAAAACAAAATGTCCAGACACTATGTGACCAAAATGGTACTGAAACAGAGGATGACAGACTAAAGGCCGAAATACTAAATGTCTGTTTCCAAAGCTGTTTCACAGAGGAAGACTGCACTGTAGTCCCCTCTCTAGATTGTCGCACAGATGAGAAAATGGTAGATATCGAAATAAACGACAGAGTGATAGAGAAACAATTAAAATCCCTCAAAAAGGGAAAAGCCGCTGGATCTCATAGGATACCAGTTGGATTTTACACAGAGTACGCGAAGGAAATTGTCCTCCTTTTTGCAGCGTTGTACCGTAGGTCTCTAGAAGAGCGTAGCGTTCCAAAAGATTGGAAAAGGGCACAGGTCATCCCCGATTCCAAGGACGGACGTCGAACAGATGTGCAGAACTATAGACCTGTATCTCTAACGTGGATCACTTGTAGAATTTTGGAACACGTATTATGTTCGAGTATAATTACTTTTCTGGAGACAAGAAATCTACACTGTAGGAATCAGCATAGATTTCGAAAAAGACGATCGTGTGAAAGCGAGCTCGCGCTATTCGTCCACGAGACTCAGAGGGCCATAGACACGGGTTCCCAGGTAGATGCCGTGTTTCTTGACTTCCGCAAGACGTTCGATACAGTTCCCCACAGTCGTTTAATGAACAAAGTAAGAGCATACCGACTATCAGACCAATTGTGTGATTGGATTGAAGAGTTCCTAGATAACAGAACGCAGCATATCACTCTCAATGGTGAGAAGTCTTCCGAAGTAAAAGTGATTTCAGGTGTGACGCAGGGGAGTGTCGTAGGATCGTTGCTATTCACAATATACGTAAATGACCTTCTGGATGACATCGGAAGTTCACTGAGGCTTTTTGCGGATCATGCTGTGGTATATCGAGAGGTTGTAACTATGGAAAATTGTACTGAAATGCAGGAGGATCTGCAACGAATTGACACATAGTGCAGGGAATGACAATTGAATCTCAGTGTAGACAAGTGTAATGTGCTGCGAATGCATAGGAAGAAAGATCCCTTATCATTTAGCTACAATATAGCAGGTCAGCAACTGGAAGCAGTTACTTCCATAAATTATCTGGGGGTAGGCGTTAGAAGTGATTTAAAATGGAATGGCCATATAAAGTTGATAGTTGGTAAAGCAGATGCCAGGCTGAGATTCATTGGAAGAATCCTAAGGAAATGCAATCCGAAAACAAAGGAAGCAGTTTACAGTACACTTGTTCACTCACTGCTTGAATACTGCTCACCGGTGTGGGATACGTACCAGACAGGGTTGATAGAAGAGATAGAGAGGATCCGACGGAGAGCATCGCGCTTCTTTACAAGATCATTTAGTAATCGCGAAAGCGTGACGGAGATGATAGATAAACTCCAGTGGGAGACTTTGCAGGAGAGACGTTCAGTAGCTCGGTACCGGCTTTTGTTGAAGTTTCGAGAGCATACCTTCACTGAGGAGTCAAGCAGTATATTGCTCCCTCCTACGTATATCTCGCGAAGAGACCTTGAGGATAAAATCAGAGAGATTAGAGCCCACAGCGACAATCTTTCTTTCCACGAACAATACGAGACTGGAATAGAAGGGAGAACCGATAGAGGTAAAGTACCCTCCGCTTCACACCGTCAGGTGGCTTGTGGAGTATGGATGTAGATGTAGATGTAGAAAATACTGTTAAGCAGAATCAGCTTAAAGCTACATTTGAAAACGCTTATGCTCTCTATGCATTTAATTTCTTCAGGAATGGTACAAAGAGTTTTATGGCTGAGTACTGTACTCCTTTCTCTGCAAAAGCTAGAGTTCCTAGAGAGAGGAGGAGACGATGATAGCAGGGTGGGCGAATAAAAGACATCGTGCTTTTCAGCCAAATATCACAGCAGGCTGTGGCTGAGGCAGAGGGGATCCCAACTGGTCATCATCAGTTTGTGTGTGTGTTTGAGTGAATAAATGTACTGTGAGGATATGGTGTCTATTCGCAATTGTATAGGCCTATGCCTGCAAGATACACTTCTAATTACTTTATTAGATTCAATACTTTGTGCTTAAGTGTAGAATATCATCCTGTGAAATACGAGTGAATGAAAATAAGAAAAATACGAGGGGTGTTCAATAAGTAACGCAAGTCATCTTTTTCTTAGCCAATTTCGGTGGAAAAAAATACAGAATTTTTTGTGACATGTGGAATATTCCCGCTTCAGCTCCTCCAGTTTCGTGAAGTTATGATAGACGGCGACGCTGTACGTAGCCTTCAAACTGGTGTCTGGAACACATCTGCGTTCCAAACATAGAAATGTCGTTGTTTCTTTTGGCGGTAAACGAGGGCGTCGCAGATATTCAGAGGCGCTTGCAGAATTTTGGAGACGTAGCAGTGAACAAAAGCACGCCTGTCATCATCGCAACAATGTCGCGCAATTCTGCCCGATCTGCCTCATGCCGGCCGACCACACACTCCTGCAATGTTGGAACGTGCGGACACTCTCATTGCAGGCGATCGACGGATCACAATCAAAGACCTCGCTGCCCAACTCGACATCTCTGTCGACGGTACTGACACGCTAATTCACAAGCTGGGATACATAGAGGTTGTGCCGCTGGGTTTCCCGCCGCCTAGCAGAAGATCATTATGGCGTTGGACGACTATACGAGGTGCGACAATAAAGTAATGAGACTGATTTTCTTTGCAAGATGTGGCAACCCTGCAGGTTTGCATAGGCCCAATATCTTTGACCTTGGTCTATAAGCTGCTTCTTGTCCAAGCGGCACATCGATGCAACTGCTCAGTCCTGAGTTGTGCTGTAATAAGTTAACAAATGTTTGTGTCTCTCGTCTCGGAAATGGAACCGCATAATATTGCGCAATGGTATGCCATTTCTTTTTGAGTTAAATTGGGTGAAAACGCGACGACAACTTACGGTAAGCTTCAGGAGGCTTTTGGAGAGGAGATTATGTCAAGAGCTCAAGTTTTTCGTTGGCATAAAATGTTTTGTGAAGGCAGAACGAATGATGAAGATGAAGACCACAGTGGACGACCGTCAACGTCAAGGACGGATGTCAACTTGGCCAGGGAGCGTGAACTCGTACGATCTGATCGAAGATTATCCGTGATAATGATTGCAGAAGAACTGAACATTAATTGAGGTACGGTTCGTCTAATAATAACTGAAGATCTTGGTATGAGAAAGATTTGTGCAAAAAATGGTCCCCAAAAATCTCACACAACAACAGCGAGAAACACGGAAAAGTGTGGCAGTCGATCTGTTACAGCAAACGGAAATCAATCCAGAATTGTTGAGCCGTGTTATCACTGGTGATGAAAGTTGGTTTTTTCACTACGATCCAGAGACAATACGCCAACGTTCGCAATGGTGCTCAAAGGGATCACCCAGACCAAAAAAGCTCGCATATCAAAGTCAAAAGTGAAATGCGTGCTTGTGTGATTCTTTGATTCCAAGGGAATTGTTCATAAAGAGTGGGTGCCTCCTGGACAAACACTTAACTAATATTACTACAAAGAAATTTTAGAAAGACTTCGTAAAAGAGTTCTTCGTGTTCGTGCCGACATTGCTGATATTTGGAGTCTGCATCACGATAACGCGCCATCCCATACTGCTCCATCAGTACAGCAATTTTTAACCTCAAAACAAATTTCAGTACTACTACAGCCACCTTATTCACCAGATATCGCTCCGGGTGACATTTTTCTATTTCCAAGAGTGAAAATGGCGGTCAAGGGACCCATTTTCAAACAACACAAGATGTCCAAAAAGATGTGGCGAGGGTCTTGGAGGATATTACAGTACACGAGTTCCAGAAATTTTACCATCAATGGCAGAAGCTCTGGAAAAAGTGTGTGCTGTCAGAATGGAACTACTTTGAAGGAGACAACACTAAACTTGACTAAAACGGTAAGCAACATTTTTTTCACATCAGTCTCATTACATTATTGTCGCACCTCATTCGTGCGTAATTACTAACGCATTACGGCACTGATGGCGAAAATTTCTTGTCGAACATAGTCGCAGGCGATGCAGTAAGAGTTCATTACTTCAAACTGTAAGGAAAACGTCAATCCACGGTGTGGCGCCACGCTACCTCTTCTCCGAAGAAACAGTTCAAAGGTGCACCCTCAGCTGGTCAAGTTCTGGCACTCTGAAGGGGTATTCTGTTTCATGTCCTCAGTCATGTAGCAACGATCAGCTCTGAAGTGTATCGTGCTACCGCCAGGAAGTTGAAGAAACGACTTCCACGTGCTCTTCGCCACAAAAACGCAGGCGAACTTCTCCTTCACGCTGACAACGCAAGCTCTGACACAAGTGTCTGCGCACGCTAGACGAGCTCACAGAACTTCACTGGACTGTTGTTCCTCATCCACATTACACCTTGTCTTGTACCTGTTTGGCTCAATAAGGGGTGCAGTATGTGGATGACTGGAGTGTTGTTGATGCAGTAAGACGTTGGCTCCGACGTCGACCAGTAGACTGGAACCAGTTTGCTTCCAGTAAGGTGGCTAAGGCCGTAGCATGAACGGAGATTATGTTGAAAAGTAAGATTTTGCAGGCAGAAGAATGGGGAATATTCTGCTGGTCTGCAATCCTGAAGCAAAACAGAGAAAAAGCCTGCTTCCAGAAAAAAAGTACTTATTGTCGCATTACTTATTTAACGCCCGTCGTATATTAACTTATTGACTGTTGTGTCCGGAGAGTCGATAGTTATTGTTGCGAGAAACGTTTTAGCTGCTGATTTATAATTTCTTTCCACTTCAAGTTCTCATCAATATGCACATTAAATAACTTGGAGCTTTTTACTCTGTTTATTAGTTTTTCTTAGTGAACTACATTCATAATAGGTGGGGTGTTTTTAGCGAGGATACTAGTACATGAACCAGATCGTTCACATTGCCCTGTTCTGCGTTAAGAATACTCTTTGCGAATGCACTGAGCTGTCCAAAATTTGATATCGTAAGCTGCGGTAGAGTGCAAGTATGTAAGGTTTCATTTTGGAAAACAGGGAATGCAGTGAAATGTCCTACTGCCGATCAAATTCTGTGATAATACCAGACGGAGGTTGAGCAAGGAACGGGTCGGAGCATGTGCTGTTCCAACGTACCACGAACGAGTTTCCCCACATTGCAAGATGTGGTCGTGTAGCACTTCAGTGTAAAAGTTTTGATTCATAGTATATTCCACCTCAATCAGATGAGGCGCTGCCGTCTAACCACCACATCGTGTGAGTACTAGAAAGATGCCTCCGTCTTATCGTATATTAGACACTGAAATTTATTTTGGTGTCTTGTGACCCAATATTAAGAGAAACTTATGGTCGTCATAAGCGCTCATATTAAGTTCTCTGGCAAAAGCGACGGCGATATACGTGGAACGCTCGGACTGAAGTTTTTCCCGTAAAAATGAGGTCCTACTGCCGACGCTGAAGGGATTGGGTTCACCTGCCGACAATGGAGGGCGCAATACGGGCAGTTTCCACGATACGGACAAGCACTGTCAGCTGTTTCGCTCTTGGTATAAAAGAAGACGCCCTGTAGTGGTCCCACTGCATCCTGTGAGCAGTGTGTAGACCTTTTGCACCAAAATTAGAACGTGGAGAGAAGTTATTTGTCGTGAGACTATATACTGTCGCATAACAAACGACCTGTTGTATTTCTCCGGACGGCGACCAAATTTGTGTTGCGAAACAGCACCGAAGAGTGCAAGATCAAAATTTCAGCGGCTCCCTGTCAACGTCATCAAATATGATGTAAGTAAGATATCCAATACTGAACGGCCTTACTAAAGTTTTTATAAAAACACTTCTGTAAATTCTATGATATAACTCCCTAGTTATCGAGTAGGAAACTGCACTATAGAACGGAGGCAAGTGCAGTAACTGAACAATACCACTCTCTGTAGCAGTTATTATTGTTTCTTTCCATCCTTTTCAAGTACAGAGCGTAGGAAGAATGATTGCTTTGACTCCTCTGTGCAAGTCTACTCTTGCTCCGTGGCCCAGTGGGGGCGACACTTAGAGGTCTGTAGTATATTCCTAGGTTTCTCATTCAACGCTGCTTGTTTAAGGTATGTGTGTGCGCTTTAGAGGGATGTCTGGCGTCTGTCCTCCGTCGTGTTCCAGCCCAGGGTTTCCAGAATCTGTGTTCAAATGGTTCAAATGGCTCTGGACACTATGGGATTTAACATCTGTGGTGATCAGTCCCCTAGAACTTAGAACTACTTAAACCTAACCAACCTAACGACATAAGACACATCCATGCCCGAGGCAGGATTCGAGCCTGCGACCGTAACGGTCGCGCGGTTCCAGACTGAAGCACCTAGAACCGCTCGGCCACTGCGGCCGACTCCAGAATCTGTGTGACATAGTCCGTAGGTCGGCGAAACCTAAGGCCATTAGCGCTGACCTCCTCCGTATATTACGATTATTCAGTGTTACGCCTATTTGGTAAGGGTACCGCACACTTCACAACATTGCCCGACGCGAATCAGTGCTGTTCTGCGCTTATCAACTGACCGAAGTGAGCCACCTGCTGTACCTACGACTGAGCGTACGTGATCGTTCCATTTCACTTCCCCACAGATTTGCTACACCAACGTGTTCTTACGACTTCACTGATTCCAGTTGTGGTTAGTTGACATTGCGGTCACAGCATACAACGATTTTCAACGTTTAAATCGAGTTGGCAGTGTTTGCATCACTTGACTGAATATACTGCAGATACAGCTTTTCTCGGACAGTTCTTTACTATGGATAACTCGCTGAATACCCGGCGGTTTCATGCTACTATATCTCTTACGACGAGAGATCTTTTGAGCTGTGTGCGTACAGTGATACAATTCTGCAGGTACATCAGGCGGTATACATGGACACTGTCTGCGAATTGTGCTGCGAATAGAGTTACTTGAAATGAAGTAATTAACTGAAAAAGTCACTCATGATGCGGCAGGTTTTCGTGCATCTCGCTCTTTATGACGTCTTATTTCCTGTATTGTGTGTCGTATAATGATATATATTTGCACGTACGTTCAGTGGTGTATGTGGATACTTTGTGCAAAATGTGTTGTGAATAGAATTAGTAGTAAGGAATTAATAAATTAAAAGATCGTCCCTGATGCTGCAGTTCTACTGCATGGACAGTGGAAATGTACTAATCGAGAAAATTTTTTTTCCTTTTATCATTTTGTGGGAGGTGTGAGCGAGAAAAAGACTCGTAAAAGTTTGAAATTATGTGTGAGCATCATTGCAACTCACTAAGTGCACTCATACTAGGTGACTATATTCTAGCCACTTACCCACCGTGAACTACGCTACTACTTCACCCCCATCCCTTCGAGAGAGAGCTGGTTCTTACCCCACAGTGATTCTTTCCAGACAGTATGCCAGACGTGTACCAAGTTTCGCTGAAATCGATACACTGGTTTAGGAGGAGAATTGGCTCTGAGCACTATGAGCACTAGGCGACTTAACTTCTTAGGTCATCAGTCGCCTAGAACTTAGAATTAATTAAACCTAACAAACGTAAGGACATCACACACATCCATGCCCGAGGCAGGATTCGAACCTGCGACCGTAGCGGTCGTTCGAATCCAGACTTTAGCGCCTAGAACCGCACGGCAACTCCAGCCGGCTGAAGAGGAGATATGGAACATATATACATACATAGATACGTTCTCGTACATCTACTTTCATAATAATTGTATGGATTGCGTCGTCTGCAAAATACCGGAGGCTGCTGTTTATATTGTCTGTAAGGTATAAAACATGAACAGAAAGGGTACCGACATAATTCTGTCGCACGCGCCACTATTTACCTCTACACCTACCGATAGCTCTCCATTCTGTATCCCAACTAACGGGAAATCCTCAATCTAGTTACAAATATCTTTTGATATATTCCATACGGCGGAATTTTGTTGACACTCTTTAGTGTGACACTGAGCCGAATGTGGAATGCTTTTCGGACTTCACTGCATCTATCTGACTGCCTTGATCCACGGTTTACAGAATATCGTGCGGCAGATGACGCATGCTATGGGAACCGTTGCTGGTTGGCCACTAGCAGGTAATTGTTTCGACATACCCCGCTATATTTCAGCTCATAATATTTTCTAATATTCGACAACACGTGAATGTAATCAAGATTTTGCGGTAGTTTTGTGGGTTACTCCCGTTACCCTTTTTGTAGACGGGTATAATCTGTCCATTCTTCCAATTAATGAGCACAATTTTATGTCAGAGGGATCTACAGTATATAATGGCTCAAACATGGGCTGACGCAGCTGCAGATTCTGAAGAGAATCCGACAGGGATCCCTTCGGACGCTGCACCTTCTCTTATTTTAGCGTTTTCTTCTGTTTCTCTATACTCTTGACACTAATATCTAAATCACTCGCCCTTGTAACGACGCTAAAATTATTGTTACGTAGAACTCATATTTTCCTCTGTAAAGAAATATTTGAAAACAGATTTCAGAGTTCCTGATCTTTCTTTGCTACCCTGAAATTCTGTTCCTGTATCATCCATAATTGTCTGGTCAGCCATTTATATAGATGGAATTTGTTTGGGTTTTGTGAGAGGTCTTACCATAATATTCCGCTTTGTTTTGCACCTATTCTGCAGTAGTCGCTATTTCTATAGACTTTTGGAGAGTGTATAGAATGGAGGGTCCCTTCCGCCTCGAACTGTTCTATCAGGCGCGTACCTATAGGGTGCTTGATTAATTATTCTTCTACAGTTGAGTAACAGTTCTGTACAAGATACTAACCACAACCCAATGTTTAAAGTTTCTTCTTCAGTTATGACATAACGCCTCTTCATTTAATTTGCTAAACACGTTGATATTTCTGCTTGTTTTAATTTCCCTGTGTTCTGCAGCATAATAGTTCCTATAACTGCCTCGTTGTCACTGATACGATTTCCAATGTGGACGTCCTCCAAGCGAGCAGGTTTATTTGTTGTCAGTAGCTCTAAGAAAGTTTCGTAGTGAATGTAGCGTTCGAAGGAGGTGTATACTATCGTTTCTGTCGACCTTTCTCTGTGGTTGAATTTGATGATAGGTAGAAGAATCCAATTATAAGTTTATATCCACCCTTGACAACGTTTTGCACAAACCATCTGGCTTGCAGTTTCCTGAGTTTCTTGTCTACTGGTACGGATTCACCGTCTCCATTTAATGTTAGCCTATTTCATCGATATACACTTGGATTTGCACCAAACATCTCACTGCCGTTAGTTTCAGGTTTTAACCAGCTCTCTTAAAAGTTGGCATTTTGTTGCAAATGCTTCATTATCTCCGTAGCGGGTGGTGAGTTGGCTGCTCTAAAACGCGGAGGGTAGTGTACCTAGGAACACATTATGTTCCCTGGTCAGTGTTTGTGTTTGGGTCTAGCGACCAGTTTCACAATTGTATGAAGGACTGCGCGCTACAGATCTCCACAGGCAGTTTCCGGCGTTTTCTACAGTTCCTGTCGTTCCTGTTTTATGCAGAATTTTTCATTTTGTGAGTTCTACACACTTAAGTGCAGTGTCGTATATTGAAGCTGTATTGAAGATGATGTTAAAATCTTCGGTTACAGATTTTTTGGCGAGTAGAATTCTGTTCATTTTTAAAACTAGTTGTACAGGGTGAACATTAATAAAATCCTCATAGTGCAGGGACGGATTCCTGACTGAAAGTGGAGGAAAAAAAGGATCTATGAACGTGTGTCCGGAAATGGACGGTGTGCGTGCAACGACAACAAACCGTCCCGAAACGCAGTACAGAGCTGCATCGCATCCACGTCACCACAGATGTTCAAAGTTCCCCCATGGCTTGCAGTGTCATGCAGAATACGCGTGCCCATACTTTGGCTTACACCATGCCGGCGAGCCCCTTGCGTGATCGGTGTAATAGGGTTCGTCTCAGTATCCTGCAGAACCCGATCCTCTAAATGTGGTGTACGCGCAGTCAGCCGGATCCCTGCACGTTCTTCAGTCTGAAAGGAACACGATCACACAGTCGTTCCAAAAGGCTCGAAATGTTGTGTGCCATAGACACGGATCCCCAGGTAGGTGCCGTGTTTCTTGACTTCCGCAAGGCGTTCGATACAGTTCCCCACAGTCGTTTAATGAACAAAGTAAGAGCATACAGACTATAAGACCAATTGTATGATTGGATTGAATACTTCTTGGATAACAGAACGCAGCATGTCATTCTCAATGCACAGAAGTCTTCCGAAGTAAGAGTGATTTCAGGTGTGCCGCAGGGGAGTGTCGTACGACCGTTGTTATTCACAATATACATAAATGACCTTGTGGATAACATCGGAAGTTCACTGAGGCTTTTTGCGGAAGATGCTGTAGTACATCGAGAGGTTGTAACATTGGAAAATTGTACTGAAATGCAGGAGGATCTGCAACGAATTGACGCGTGGTGCAGGGAATGGCAATTGAATCTCAATGTAGACAAGTGTAATGTGCTCCGAATACATAGACTGAAAGCAGTTAATTCTATAAATTATCTGTGAGTAGGCATTAGCAGTGATTTAAAATGGAATGACCGTATAAAATTAATCGTCGTTAAAGCAGATGCCAGACTGAGGTTCATTGGCAGAATCCTAAGGAAATTCAGTCCGAAAACAAAGGAAGTAGATTACAGTACACTTGTTCGCCCACTGCTTGAATACTGCTCACCGGTGTGGGATCCGTACCAGATAGGGTTGGTAGAAAAGATAGAGCAGATCCAACAGAGAGCAGCGCGCTTCGTTACAGGATCATTTAGTAATCGTGAAAGCGTTACGGAGATGATACATAAACTCCAGTGGAAGACTCTGCAAGAGAGACGCTCAGTAGCTCGGTACGGGCTTTTGTTGAAGTTTCGAGAACATACTTTGACCGAGGAATCATGCAGTATATTGCTCCCTCCGACGTATATCTCGCGAAGAGACCATGAGGATAAAATCAGAAAGATTAGAGCCCACACAGAGGCATACCGACAATCTTTCTTTCCACGAACAATACGAGACTGGAATAGAAGAGAGAACCGATAGAGGTCCTCAGGGTACCCTCCGCCACACACCGTCAGGTGCCTTGCGCAGTATCAATGTAGATGTGTTTAATGTCTGTGAGGGTACTTGTTTTGGCACAGCCGTGCTGCCTCCCCACCGTTTCCATCTGCTCGGCCGCACACGAACACCATGTCGGCTTGTTTCCGACACGAACACCGGACCATTCTGCTGCTTGCAGTGCGCCGCCTCAGACACACAGCTTGCAACACGCAGGGAACGCACGAGAAGGAGTCAGAGGAACTTTTATTCTTCAGCGTCATTTACCGTGGCGACGACACATATCCGGACACATATTCATAGGACCTTTTTTCTTGCACTTCTAGTCAAGATTCGGTTCCTGCAGGTTGTTGGTTTTATTTATGTTCAGTCTACGTATCGTGTGGACGGTTAGGCCATATACACTCCTGGAAATGGAAAAAAGAACACATTGACACCGGTGTGTCAGACCCACCATACTTGCTCCGGACACTGCGAGAGGGCTGTACAAGCAATGATCACACGCACGGCACAGCGGACACACCAGGAACCGCGGTGTTGGCCGTCGAATGGCGCTAGCTGCGCAGCATTTGTGCACCGCCGCCGTCAGTGTCAGCCAGTTTGCCGTGGCATACGGAGCTCCATCGCAGTCTTTAACACTGGTAGCATGCCGCGACAGCGTGGACGTGAACCTTATGTGCAGTTGACGGACTTTGAGCGAGGGCGTATAGTGGGCATGCGGGAGGCCGGGTGGACGTACCGCCGAATCGCTCAACACGTGGGGCGTGAGGTCTCCACAGTACATCGATGTTGTCGCCAGTGGTCGGCGGAAGGTGCACGTGCCCGTCGACCTGGGACTGGACCGCAGCGATGCACGGATGCACGCCAAGACCGTAGGATCCTACGCAGTGCCGTAGGGGACCGCACCGCCACTTCCCAGCAAATTAGGGACACTGTTGCTCCTGGGGTATCGGCGAGGACCATTCGCAACCGTCTCCATGAAGCTGGGCTACGGTCCCGCACCCGTTAGGCCGTCTTCCGCTCACGCCCCAACATCGTGCAGCCCGCCTCCAGTGGTGTCGCGACAGGCGTGAATGGAGGGACGAATGGAGACGCGTCGTCTTCAGCGATGAGAGTCGCTTCTGCCTTGGTGCCAATGATGGTCGTATGCGTGTTTGGCGCCGTGCAGGTGAGCGCCACAATCAGGACTGCATACGACCGAGGCACACAGGGCCAACACCCGGCATCATGATGTGGGGAGCGATCTCCTACACTGGCCGTACACCACTGGTGATCGTCGAGGGGACACTGAATAGTGCACGGTACATCCAAACCGTCATCGAACCCATTGTTCTACCATTCCTAGACCGGCCAGGGAACTTGCTGTTCCAACAGGACAATGCACGTCCGCATATATCCCGTGCCACCGAACGTGCTCTAGAAGGTGTAAGTCAACTACCCTGGCCAGCAGGATCTCCGGATCTGTCCCCCATTGAGCATGTTTGGGACTGGATGAAGCGTCGTCTCACGCGGTCTGCACGTCCAGCACGAACGCTGGTCCAACTGAGGCGCCAGGTGGAAATGGCATGGCAAGCCGTTCCACAGGACTACATCCAGCATCTCTACGATCGTCTCCATGGGAGAATAGCAGCCTGCATTGCTGCGAAAGGTGGATATACACTGTACTAGTGCCGACATTGTGCATGCTCTGTTGCCTGTGTCTATGTGCCTGAGGTTCTGTCAGTGTGATCATGTGATGTATCTGACCCCAGGAATGTGTCAGTAAAGTTTCCCCTTCCTGGGACAATGAATTCACGGTGCTCTTATTTCAATTTCCAGGAGTGTAGTTATTTCGTTTGACGCTTATTTCGTGAGATATTTGGCCCGGTCATGATCAATGGACCACCCTGTAAATAGAATGATTCACACACACGCATTTATCAATGATTCGCATAAAAATTTACATTGGTTGAAAACATATTACTTTCATCACGATGTGCTCCTGTCATTACCATGCGATGTCACTCTAAACGACAGTTCTAAGTGGAACATTCATGCTTCCAGACAACTTTCCTGCCGTGCTCGCTGCTTACATCACGTAAGTAATTTTTTAAAAATGGTAAAGTTCACTTATTTAACGTTGTTATCTGAATAATTTTTTTCGTAGTTCTCGAACAAAGCACTCTACGGCACTCAAGTACCTGGCGGTAGGTACTTGATGCTACCGTGTGAAGCCCGGCTGCATCGCTAGAGCTATTACAAAATGTAGCTGTCTCAGATGTCATGAATGTTTCCATGCACAAGGCGAAACATTTGGGTTGTTAATGTTATGGCTGCCGTTGTTGTTGCTGTTGTGATCCTCGAAACGAGGACTGGGTTGCTTCGTCTAGTCTATCCTGTGCGACTCTCTTCCTCCCTGCATAACTATTGCAACCCATATACCCAAGAGCCCACTTAATGTAGTCGGGTCTTGAGTTTCTCCCGCACCCGTAATTTTCTCCATTTCCCTATGATGGATCTTATCGCAAGGGAGACATCAATAAACTCTTCTGCCTAACTTAAAACATTCTCCTTCACATACACCGCTGGCCACTAAAACTTCAACAGCAGGAAGGAGTAATCCCACATAATGAAATTGTGCTTATCGTGCGTATAAAGCAAAATAGAAAGAACATTTGATTAAATCTGAGGGTGATATGGTGGTGTGCATAGAGTAAAATTTGGCACACAGACCTGCAGCCTCTGGCAATGAGAATAGCTCAGTCAACGAAGACTAAAAAAGACCGAATAGGGAAAAAATCCTGTAGTTACCAATTTTTGTACACTATTACGAGTGAATGTCATGGACTACATACTAAATAATCCCCACTGGAGGATGGGAGAGTGGGTGGTATGTGTGTTGGGCTTCTAATAGCAATTTTTTGTTATGTTTACCTGACACACTCGAAAACCGAAGCTGTTAGCGACAATGTTTTCCGGTACAAAATTAAACTAAATTAAATTTCCTACAGAAAATAATTTCAGCGGCACAAGGGACTCTTTGTCGTTCATGATCCCGCTTTTGCCTTGCCCTACACAGAGCTGCCGTGCTGTCATACCGATGCACGCAATTTTTAAAGAATCGGGCACTTCTGCTTTACCTTTCACTCGCCATAGTATTGACGATATTCTCTGTGTAGTAAATTTTGAATAGGAACAGTGAATATGTCTGTGATCTTTTAACGTTGTGAGTATACAGGGTGTTTCAAAAAGGACTTTACAACTTTTAAAAGTCATATAATTTTATTGAAAGAGGATATAGAGCTGGGTTTAGTGTTATTTTGTAGGGAAACACATCAAGTTTTTTACCTTAAGCTAATGATGTTGTATGTCACTTCCGTTGGTTATCCCGCACACATCCCATCGGAAGTCATATTCTTCCCAAACTCGCTGTAACATTGCAGGTGTAACTTGCTAAGTGGCGGCGTAAATTCTTGCTCTAAGTTCAGGTGGAGAAGTCGGCACAGGAGGTACAAACACGATAGCCTTGATGAAACAGCAAAAAAAAGCCGAGTGGTGTCAGGTCTGGGAAACGTAGGGGCCTCGCAATTGGCCCATCACGGCCAATCCACTGACCTGGAAAGCGGTCACTGAGCGGACGTCAGCCCCGTGGAGGGGTGGTCCACCATCTTGCAAGAAGTAAACACTTCGTTGTTGGTCATCCTCATCGACGTGTGGTATCAAAAATTGTTATAACATATCCAGGTGTACTACTCCATTGATAGTTCTCTCACGGAAAGAAAATGGACCGTACACTTTGTTCTTGCTTAATGCACAAAGAACGTTCAGTTTAGGGCTATCACGAACATGTTGCAATGTTTGATGTGGATTTTCACTGGCCCAAATCCTAAAGTTATGTGTGCTAACCTTGCCACTTAAGCGAAAAGTCGACCTGTCATAAAAGATGATTTTGTCCAAGAGAGTTCATCCTCATGCAGTCGATTTAACATATACGCACAGAAGTTCTTCAGAGCAATTTCATCAGTGTCTTTTATTCTTTGTACAATCATCAATCTGTACGATTTCAAATGCAAACGTTTTCTCAACACATAGTCGTATGTGGAATTTGCAGTTCACGAGATGCACTCCGGATCCATTTCGTAGCACTGTTGACAAAACGTCACTCCCTCAGCGACGTCGTCAGATGTGCTTGAACGACCTGATGGTTTCCCATGTCCTACCGAACACCCTGTTTATACAAAACATTTATGCCACTCATAAACTGTAGGCCTACTAGGAGGATCTTTAGCGTACTTGGTACTGAAATTGTCGCCGACTTTGATTCTTCAAACCAAAACACACAGCTAACACTCTCGGGTCCAGTGAAGACAGCCATCTTAAACGTAACTGCCGCTAGCGCTCCTTATGGTGCGATATGGTACTAGCGAATTACGCGAAACAGAACTTAAAGTATTTCCGTTCAAATTGACACTACAATCACCTCTGTAGGTACTATGAATTAATTTATAAGAATTATCAAAGTTGTTAAGTTCTTTCTGAAACACACTGTATTTTAGACATCCCTTTACTAATTTTAATATCCTCAAAATGTGGTGACACTGTACTGTGCTTTTTACCACGTAGGTTCACCTGATGATGTGGCTTAAAGCCGTGAAAGCTGCCGTGTTTTAATAAACAACAATTTTACCAGCTGAAGGAGAGTTCTTCCTAACATCAGTTGTTTCTTCACCTGAAATTTTGAGACGAGTTCTAACTGCTGTTTCTTCCAGAAGCTTTATGTGAATAACTGCACCATTCAGATTTTCTGAAAGTATTGCAAGATCGTCTGCAAAAACCAGGCTGTTTATCTTAATTCCATTAGTTTTTCTTTTAGAATTATTGGCTCTGTTTTGTGATATTTTAGCTCTAAATTCCAGATTCCTAGAGTTCTTTTGTACAATACAGTTGGAAGGCGGTAACAATGTATTCATTGTTACCACCTTCCACAGGCAACAGGTAGGGTGACAGTTCATTGTAGGGGACTTCAGATGTTAAGTCCCATAGTGCTCAGGGCCATTCGAACCATTTGAACCATGTGAACAGTTCATTGTGCTACCTTCCACGGGCATCTCCTTGACGAGGCGATTCAAATGATATTCCACACGCGACACCTTGAGCGTAACACACTCAAATGATAGGGAAAGTGTACTTGGCTGAATGGAAGAATATGACACTAAGTAATCCGTTTTCTCATTTGCATGTACACACATTTTGGTCAGCAATGCAGATCTGGAATGGAGAGGAGGCAAGGAGCAACAACACAACATTTTTCGTTAAGAGACGCTTTGCAGGCCCGTGTTGAAGTACAGGGATGGGTCATAAACATCACCGCTGCAAGGAATGCTGCGCGGGTCTCGACAGAATTTCGTAGCTTGTTTAGCTACAGAGGCAAATGGTGTGTTTATTGCCTCAGGTACCACAAGCGGGAGGCGACTGCGCAGCTCGCACTTGTTGGAGCGGCAGCATATTCACAGGTGGAGAAGGAAATACGTAGTTAAAACAGAGCATGGCCCTTATGTGAACAGTGCATGATGAATGTTATAAAGGCCTCAGCCTCTTGCAGAACGCTCACTCGTTGGTTGAGCAGTCTGAAAATTTAGAGGAAAGGCAGATTGGTCCCTTTATATCGTTTCTTTGTTGAGGTGGAGTTAGCAGATACGGCGACTGAAAGCAATGCTTTTAGGGTGGGAGAAATAATTCCTGTACATAGCAGTTTGGTTGGCATACTGCAGCTTCGGAGAGAGACAATGTTCTTCATAAAGAGCGGAGAGGTAGCTCGATACATGTAATCTGCAGACACGAAAGAGCTGTCTCTCTGCAAAACGTTGTATTGACACGCGGGGAGTGCCTAAGGCTCTGTGGGGTGTGGAGACGGATTTATTTTGTGATCACTTTGATCACAATGGACGCTAAATAGATCAGCATTCAATAAGCTGAGATTGTTATGTATTCTCCAGGTGGAGAGATCGGGAAGAGTCATGTTAGTTAATATGCTCTTACGAGAACTGCGGGAGCATCGTTGTGCGCATCAACCCATCAACTGGGCAAGCGTATACAGTCGTTATAGACAGACTATGTCGTTATCAGGAGAAAGAAAACTGGCGTACTACGGATCGGAGCGTGGAATGTCAGATCTCTTAATCGGGTAGGTAGGTTAGAAAATTTAAAAAAGGAAATGGATAGGTTAAAGTTAGATATTTTGACTAAAGTTCAGTCTTGATCACTCATGTATGTTTTAATGATACAGTTAACCGTCATTAAAACATACATGAGTGATCAAGACTGAACTTTAGTCAAAATATAATAATTAATTGATCACTGTTTCCAAAAATGTTTACCAAAATTGTTTAAAGTTAGATATAGTGGGAATTAGTGAAGTTCGGTGGAAGGAGGAACAAGACTTCTGGTCAGGTGACTACAGGGTTATAAACACAAAGTCAAATAGGGGTAATGCAGGAGTAGGTTTAATAATGAATAGGAAAATAGGAATGCGGGTAAGCTACTACAAACAGCATAGTGAACGCATTATTGTGGCCAAGATAGATACGAAGCCCACACCTACTACAGTAGTACAAGTTTATATGCCAACTAGCTCTGCAGATGACGAAGAAATTGAAGAAATATATGATGAAATAAATGATGAAATAAAAGAAATTATTCAGGTAGTGAAAGGAGACGAAAATTTAATAGTCATGGGTGACTGGAATTCGTCAGTAGGAAAGGGGAGAGAAGGAAACATAGTAGGTGAATATGGATTGGGGGGAAGGAATGAAAGAGGAAGCCGCCTTGTAGAATTTTGCACAGAGCATAACTTAATCATAGCCAACACTTGGTTCAAGAATCATAAAAGAAGGTTGTATACCTGGAAGAATCCTGGAGATACTAAAAGGTATCAGATAGATTATATAATGGTAAGACAGAGATTTAGGAACCAGGTTTTAAATTGTAAGATATTTCCTGGGGCAGATGTGGATTCTGACCACAATCTATTGGTTATGAACTGCAGGTTGAAACTGAAGAAACTGAAAAAAAAGGTGGGAATTTAAGGAGATGGGACCTGGATAAACTGAAAGAACCGGAGGTTGTAGAGAGTTTCAGGGAGAGCATAAGGGAACAATTGACAGGAATGGGGGAAAGAAATACAGCAGAAGAAGAGTGGGTAGCTCTGAGGGATGAAGTAGTGAAGGCAGCAGAGGATCAAGTAGGTAAAAAGACGAGGGCTAATAGAAATCCATGGGTAACAGAAGAAATATTGAATTTAATTGATGAAAGGAGAAAATATAAAAATGCAGTAAATGAAGCAGGCAAAAAGGAATACAAACGTCTCAAGAATGAGATCGACAGGAAGTGCAAAATGGCTAAGCAGGGATGGCTAGAGGACAAATGTAAGGATGTAGAGGCTTATCTCACTAGGGGTAAGGTAGATACTGCCTACAGGAAAATTAAAGAGTCCTTTGGAGATAAGAGAACCACTTGTGTGAACATCAAGAGCTCAGATGGAAACCCAGTTCTAAGCAAAGAAGGGAAAGCAGAAAGGTGGAAGGAGTATATAGAGGGTCTATACAAGGGTGATGTACTTGAGGACAATATTATGGAAATGGGAGAGGATGTAGATGAAGGTGAAATGGGAGATATGATATTGCGTGAAGAGTTTGACAGAGCACTGAATGACCTGAGTCGAAACAAGGCCCCCGGAGTAGACAACATTCCATTGGAACTACTGACGGCCTTGGGAGAGCCAGTCCTGACAAAACTCTACCATCTGGTGAGCAAGATGTATGAAACAGGTGAAATACCTCAGACTTCAAAAAGAATATAATAATTCCAATCCCAAAGAAAGCAGGTGTTGACAGATGTGAAAATTACCGAACAATCAGTTTAATAAGCCACGGCTGCAAAATACTAACACGAATTCTTTACAGACGAATGGAAAAACTAGTAGAAGCCGACCTCGGGGAAGATCAGTTTGGATTCCGTAGAAATACTGGAACACGTGAGGCAATACTGACTTTACGACTTATCTTGGAAGAAAGATTAAGGAAAGGCAAACCTACGTTTCTAGCATTTGTAGACTTAGAGAAAGCTTTTGACAATGTTGACTGGAATACTCTCTTTCAAATTCTAAAGGTGGCAGGGGTAAAATACAGGGAGCGAAAGGCTACTTACAATTTGTACAGAAACCAGATGGCAGTTATAAGAGTCGAAGGACATGAAAGGGAAGCAGCGGTTGGGAAGGGTCTAAGACAGGGTTGTAGCCTCTCCCCGATGTTATTCAATCTGTATATTGAGCAAGCAGTAAAGGAAACAAAAGAAAAATTCGGAGTAGGTATTAAAATCCATGGAGAAGAAATAAAAACTTTGAGGTTCGCCGATGACATTGTAATTCTGTCAGAGACAGCAAAGGACTTGGAAGAGCAGTTGAACGGAATGGATGGTATCTTGAAGGGAGGATATAAGATGAACATCAACAAAAGCAAAACGAGGATAATGGAATGTAGTCGAATTAAGTTGGGTGATGCTGAGGGAATTAGATTAGGAAATGAGACACTTAAAGTAGTAAAGGAGTTTTGCTATTTGGGGAGCAAAATAACTGATGATTGTCGAAGTAGAGAGGATATAAAATGTAGACTGGCAATGGCAAGGAAAGCGTTTCTGAAGAAGAGAAATTTCTTAACATCGAGTATAGATTTAAGTGTCAGGAAGTCATTTCTGAAAGTATTTGTATGGGGTGTAGCCATGTATGGAAGTGAAACATGGACGGTAAATAGTTTGGACAAGAAGAGAATAGAAGCTTTCGAAATGTGGTGCTACAGAAGAATGCTGAAGATTAGATGGGTAGATCACGTAATTAATGAGGAAGTATTGAATAGGATTGGGGAGAAGAGAAGTTTGTGGCACAACTTGACCAGAAGAAGGGATCGGTTGGTAGGACATGTTCTGAGGCATCAAGGGATCACCAATTTAGTATTGGAGGGCAGCGTGGAAGGTAAAAATCGTAGGGGGAGACCAAGAGATGAATACACTAAGCAGATTCTGAAGGATGTAGGTTGCAGTAGGTACTGGGAGATGAAGAAGCTTGCACAGGATAGAGTAGCATGGAGAGCTGCATCAAACCAGTCTCAGGACTGAAGACCACAACAACAACAACAACATGGACAAACAGTCTTCTGCTTCACAGATCATTTCGTAATAGCGTATGACTGACACTTCAGTCAAGAACAAGCAGTTTTTTTTAGGTTGACAGTCAGTACGGAGCATATGCAGTCGCCTGGCATCCGGTACACCCAGTTACACATCGTGCTGCGAACGTAAATGACGCATTGCAATCGTGCGGGGAGTACATAAAGGGAGTACAAACACGTGATGTGGTCACAGGAACGCTTTTTCATAGAGATCAGCGCCTAGTTTGGAGTTCTATACTAAACCCTTGTGCATGTTGCATTCAGCCAAGCTAGATGGTAATGTTGAACACCAGTTAGGAATTGTTGCCAACTACGTTAATTAACGTTGTTTACATATATTTTATTGCAGAATCCATTTCTACAGAGTTTACCAACTATGTGACACTTCTATCAAGATTTGTGTGACATTTTTAAATTTAATTCTACCCTGAATCATTTTCTAAATAATAATAAAAAAGATAATAAAAACAACGGATATGGGAATAGGTTGTTAGTCCTAAAAGTTGGCTACCTACCTTCATTAAATTAAGTTACTTGGTAGAAAAACACTTTCAGGAATCCACAAATAACCATTCATCTGATGTCTTACCAATTCTGTGGTTCATGCTCCCTACCTAGCAGAGCCAGAACATAAACACTTTTACACACACTCAACACACTCAGAACGATACTTGCGTCATGAGTGGTGGCGAGCAGATGATAAGAATTGCTTGTATGTTAGTGTAGACATTTAAAGGATAAATGTGATAAACCAGCCCAGCATGTTTCATTTAAAATGGGTGAGGTGCTTCTCCCAAAAATTTAACAATAAGTATCGTATTTGTTAGAGTTTCATGAACTATGTTTGCTAATTTTGCTTTATCACAACATTCTCTATGATTTTATCTATTGTTTCTCTGTACATTAGATCAAATGCTTTCTTGATACACATCAGGGACAACAAACAGTTTTCCAGCCCAGATATGTAGGCCATACTGCATGATGGATGTGTTGTTCGAGTAATAGGAGCCTGCTCTATCAATCAGTTTTTTACGGGGTACACATGTGAATGGGCATGTCTGATGGAATGTTGAGATAGATGGAGGAGTGGATGGTCAGAGATAGGTGGAATAGGGTATGGACAGAGAAAGGTGGCATGAGAGGATGGACAGAAGGAGAGGGGGAAGAACAGGAGGGACAGAAGGGGGTGTGGAGATGGACCAAGAAAGAGAGGGGGAGGTGGAGATGGACAGGGAGGTGAACAGGAAGAAAAAAAACAGGGAGCCGTAGATGGAGTTGGGCAGAGAGAGGAGGGAGGATAAGGGGGACAGCTGTATGGCGAAGAGGGAATGGACATAGAGGGGAGCTGGAGATGGATAGAAAAAAGGATAGGAGGGGATGGACAGAGAGAGGCATAGGAGGAGATTCACAGAGAGTGGCAGGAGTGGGTGGTAGAAGATGAAGCATGAAGATGGATATTGATTGACAAAGAGATGGGGTGGGATGAGATAGACTGAGTTAGGGGATGAAGAGGAGATGGATAGAAAGTGGGGCAGGACAAATTGGACAGAGAGAGGGGGATGGAGAATTGGGAAGAGACTGTGGGCAGAAGAAGATGGATGGAGACACGAGGGAAGAAACAGGCAGAAAGAGAGAGGCAGGTGGTAGAGGAATTAAAAAACCCTCAGATCAAAATGTATGCTTGTATCACTCTGTTTCGCCAGTGTACAGTACAGGGTGAAAAATATGGAGAACTGCCCCGTTACAGGCATTGTTTGAAATGTCGATCACCATTATCACGTCAGAGTGTACAGTGACGCACCAATGGCTGTCTTGTACTCTCAAGAATTCCACGAGTTTGGCACACTACTTTCCCAGCTGTAATAATAGTGGCTACCAGGTCCATGCAACTATCTACCGGAGTCCTTGTGAACTAGGCTCTTCTCTTGACCCCAGGAGAAGATGTCTGATGAGTGAGCTGACCATGGAACAGCACCACCACGACCAATCATCTGTCGTCCAAGCTGTACATCAATGTGTTTCCTAACTGCACGTGCAAACTATGCTATTGCACCATCGTGCTGAAAGTACCTAAACTGGCGCATTTTCCACGAAGAGTGAGAAGACATGCTGAAGGAACGTTTTTTACATGATTTCGTTCAGAGTATCAAGATGTAGATAAGGTACAGTTGCAAAATAGTTGACGATACCTGTTTGTACACTCACAGGAAACGTCTGTTGATAGGATTGACCCATCAGTGAGGGTGGATTTTCGTCGTTTCTTACATGGCTGTTACTACTGTTGAGCACACCCTCTCTTCTCAACATGGTCTCGACTGTATACAAAATGACACCAGGAAAACTGGCGTTTCCTTTATATTGCTCTAGATACCAATTTGCAAGCGCTATTCGAATTGGAAGTCTCCTGACTGCAATGATTGCGCCTTCTATGGATGATATGGGTGCAGTTATTGATGATGTAAGACTTTCAGAGCAGTGCTAGTCTTGTATTCACATATCGTGCAATGTGCCAACAACTAGTGGCTGGGATGTCACCAATCGCTTGTAACACTACAATTTACTGATTGTCAAAACGATCTCGGTTAAAACTGTTTCGACTTAAGTCAAAGATGATTTAGCTTACACGTGACGTAGTAGAACGATTCTGATTGGTCGAGTGGTGTTGTCCGACTCGGTCGGGGCGAGTTCATCAACATGACACCTGGCAGGGCACACCAGCCCAGGTGGTCTTGCACTAAAGCGTGTACTGACTGACTCATACGCATTTTTCATGGAAGCTTTAAATCAAGAAATTAAATGGAAAATAGAATCTTTAAAAAGTATATTATAGATCAATGAACATGATAAAGAAAATCAACCTCTACAATGTGATGATAGAAGAAACTAATGATAGATTAGTGAACGAAATTGAAGAACCCCAATTAGCTGAAGAAACGAAACAGAAACAGTACAGAATGCTGAATCGATTCATTGTTATTAATATTTGTCGGATGCGAGACTTAAAGACAAAAGACAGCCTTTGAATCACTACTTACATGTAGACGAAATTTTCGGTATTAGTGAAGCACTTCATGTGGCCCTTGGTCTGGGAAGCCATCACTGACTAAACACTGAAACTTTAAGAATATATATGAAAATAACAATAGAGATAATAAACATTTATCTACGTGTGTGTGAAACTTTTCAGCAAAGGGACCCTGTTTACGGCCGGTCGGAGTGGCCGAGCGGTTCTAGGCGCTACAGTTTGGAACCGCGCGACCGCGAAGGTCGCAGGTTTGAATCCTGTCTCGGGCATGGATGTGTGTGATGTCCTTAGGTTAGTTAGGTTTAATTAGTTCTAAGTTCTAGTCGACTGATGACCTCAGAAGTTGAGCCTCATAGTGTTGAGAGCCATTTGAACCAACCCTGTTTACGAAACCTGTATTTCATTGAGAAATGAACAGTCTTTTTCCAAGATGATCTGATAGACCCACAAACACGGTTTCACCTTCTTTTATCTATTACTGCTGACATGACCATGTGTCGTTCCCTAAAGTTTTTCCTTCAGTGTATGATTATGTTGTACTAATGTAGTTTTATGCAATATTCAAATCTGAAACTAGCTTTATCTAACATTTAAACATTTGTTGCAGTAAATTCTAGTAGTGGCTAGGAAATGGTAACTGTAACAAAGGCGTTTAGTGTAAACTAATTTTAACTGAAAAAACACGTTATAACTTTTGTAAAACTCGGTTTTTACTGCAACATATACGAGGAGTCACTGAATAGAAGTGCCTCCAAAATTTTTGTTCTGTTCTCAATATCGATGTTGTTGTGTACAACTTCGTACCCAGTGGCTAGGAGAGGTTGACTAGATAGAGGTGCGGCAACTGTCGTCGTAAGAAAGATGGACGGCAGCGGAAATGATTAGCGAGCAGGTTAACACACTAAACGGAAGTATTTCTTATCTTATACTTCTCCAAGTAAATGGAGACTCGGTACAAGTAACGTAACAGAGTCCAGCTGTTTCAGTGTTAGCGAGGATGGAGCACAAATGACTGTGTCACAGTGTGATGGGTCCGAGCAGAAGTGGAAGCTGAGCGCTTGCCGCCAGCTGTCCCCTATATCACGGCAGCAGAGGGTGCTCGTCGTACAGAACAGCCGGAAGTGTGCCTCAGTGGGTGCACACCACTGGGTCCGTGGGATCCCTCGCAGCCACTATCTGCATCTACTGGAAACTTGCTGTTCTGTTACCAACCTTGATACGCGATGGGGTGGTGTCACCATATAATACCGTGGGGTGAGACTACGTACCACGCACGTGGCTCAGATGAACTTCCTGCTTCACTGACACATGTTGCAACCCTCTGCCACTAGAGCGCTCTGAAGCGTAGTGTGTAACGTATCTGTGTCGGCGCGTGGAAACTGAAAATATGAATTCGAAGAGTTTTTCCGCACATCGAGCACCCTCTGCTTAATCGTGACAATGTCAGACTACACACGAGCGCTGCAGCATCTGCAGCAATTCCGAGGTCTTGGGTTCACTGTCATCGACCGTCCTCCATACAGTCCCAACTGGCCCCCAACCCATTTTCATCTGTTTCCAAACCTTGAAGAACACATTCGACGACTGCGCTTGGCAGTCTAGAAGCGGTGCAAGCAGAGGTGAGGCTGTGGCTCCATCAACAAAGTCGAACACCTGCAGTGACGGCATCAACAAACTGATCTGTCGTTGGGAGAAATGTGTTCATCGCCAGCGTGACTATAAACATTCTACATCTTCATTCCTCATGTCTATATATTTATTTCTCAGCATAAAGTTTGGTTTATTTAGAGAGCTTTGAGTCTTCGCACAAAAACCTCCGGGACAGTTCTCTTTAGCTGGTCTTCGTACACTGTCTTCGATATAGAAGTTAGTGGCAACACAATTTATCAATCGAATCAAAAACGTCGCTGCTGCTTGGTATTGGCCTTACCGCGTCACATTTCATAAATCTCGCCCAGGCAGCAGTCGAACTGGCAGGCTGCTCTAGATGGGGGCGCAGGTGGCTGACACTCATCGAGTATTCTTTTGTCTGTCTCACATACGACGTGCTACATGCGCAGACGATCCAGTCATCTTCAAGAGCAGAGATAGATTCTAATTTCGTGTGAAATCATTTGATACTTCCGGGAACATGTCTTTCTGATGGAGTCGACAAATTTGTGGCGATGTAGAGAAAATAGTCATATCTATTTTTTCCCCTCCTATTGTCCCTGCTATTTTCGAGGTCGTTGTTACTTTTTTCACAATGCTTCTCTGAATACATTCCATCTCAAAACTATTCACTGAAGTTGCCTCATCGTAGCCTTCCTTTCAAGGGGAGTTGGAACGCCCTATCCCGACAGTGCTAAATTTAGTCACTTGCCTTTTCTATATTTCAGGAGAAAAAGTAGCCATTGACATAAAAGTTTTACAGGACATTAAACTGTATGTTGTGAATCTACTGAACTACAGTAATTGCATTTCAGCCACTGCTTTCGGAAATACAACTTTTAACTACACCGTTAAAATTTTGTGTACTTTTTTTGTACGTTATCCTAAATAATTTTAATTATACATAACATTATGTTTTTCATTTAGTGAAGTAAACCCAGGATATGTAATTTATTACTTCCTGAAAATTTGGATACTCTACTCGAAGTGCTTTCTGAAATTTAGGGAAAAATGCAATAGAAGATGTAAATTTTTCAGGAATGGCTTGTAAAGTTTCAAAGGACTGTAACTCATTTAATATATGCTTAATTTTTTTTAATTTTTAGTCACTTAGGAGCACCCTGCATCATACTGTATATCATCCTCTTGATGTTTTTCCAAGTTTTGTCTTCTTTTCTTCTCTCTGGACTCCTTAGTGGCTAGCTGTGCTGCGTACTCTGCTTTATCAATGCAATCCAGTTTGCTCCAGGATTGATTCCCATATGCTGTGGCACTTTCACTCTAGCACTGTTGTCATCATTAAGAGCAATAACAGCATCACTGGCCTCCCACTTTAGTGTCTTCATTCCAACAAAAACATTTTTCGGTAAGCCAGTCTATTTAGGACTATTGAACGACTCATTGGGATTTTGAGTCTGACCATGCAGACACTTCTTCAGTAATTCAGGATTTTCCAGGTACCATTAAATATGTCTTATGATATCCATGACTGCTGCTGGGATGGAATATTTATGGCTGTATGAACTGTTTGAGTACTGGGCATTGTGGTAATAGCACCGTGAATCAGGTCCAGGAGAGCAAAGGTGGTGTACTGGTTTTTCTTCCGTTAACAGTCTCTGGAAGAAGGCAGTCCGTACTGCCCGCTTCACTTTCAACAAATCAATATTATTTCTAATGATCATCCCATTATACTGCTGTAGTTAATCAATCATTTTGTCTGGCAGCCTGCCTGTGTTAGCTGTTAGCACTTCGACATACAACGCGTGTTTATACTACGAAACGATACGATACTGTTTTTGACAGTGCTACCAATACAAACACGTAATTTAACCTTTATTACACAGCAATCCACAGCCTTGTATATGAAAAATTACCGATTTTCTTAGATCTTGAAGTGATGCTCATAAAAATTTTAACATTTTCTACGAGTGTAGATTATATTTTTAAAAAAATAAAAATGAAGTACTTCGCGTTGAGTTGATAAGCGATATATATATATATATATATATATATATATATATATATATATATATATATATATATATATATACCATTCTATTAGTGAAATTGCAGATTTTATAATCAGATAAAAATCCGAAAATGTGAAATAATTCCGCTGTAACTTCCCTTAAACAGAATGTTTGCCCAACAAACAAATCGTGATATCTATCTTCTGTTAGTCGACATTCCAAGCGAACATTCCTGCCATCCTTTCACCCAAAATTGTGAGTCCGTAATAGCCATAGTGGTACAAACTAATGACGAAAGATAAGCAATACAAGTCTCCATCAAATGGAGATCTATAAATTGACTATAAATTTTTTTTCTTCTAAGGAAATATAAAATATTTAGGCTTTTTAATAGGCTACTAGGACAACTAGAAAACTCAACAATGTCATTAAGTAGATTAATGTGTACAGGGTGTTACAAAAAGGTACGCCCAAACTTTCAGGAAACATTCCTCACACACAAATAAAGAAAAAGATGTTATCTGGACATGTTCCCGGAAACGCTTAATTTCCACGTTAGAGCTCATTTTAGTTTCCTCCACCTACGCTCAATGGAACACGTTATCATGATTTCATACAGGAAACTACCTGTGCTGATAGAACATGTGCCTTTGCAAGTACGACACAACATGTGGTTCATGCACGATGGAGCTCCTGCACATTTCAGTCGAAGTGTTCGTACGCTTCTCAACAACAGATTCGGTGACCAATGGAATGGCAGAGGCGGACCAATTCCGTGGCCTGCACGCTCTCCTGACCTCAACCCTCTTGACTTTCATTTATGGGAGCATTTGAAAGCTCTTGTCTACGCAACCTCGGTGCCAAATGTAGAGACTCTTCGTGCTCGTATTGTGGACGGCTGTGATACAATACGCCATTCTCCAGGGCTGCATCAGCGCATCAGGGATTCCATGCCACGGAGGGTGGATGCATGTATCCTCGCTAACGGAGAACATTTTGAACATTTCCTGTAACAAAGCGTTTGAAGTCACGCTGGTACGTTCTGTTGCTGTGTGTTTCCATTCCATGATTAATGTGATTTGAAGAGAAGTAATGAAATGAACTCGAACATGGAAAGTAAGCGTCTCTGGGAACATGTCCACATAACATATTTTCTTTCTTTGTGTGTGAGGTATGTTTCCTGAAAGGTTGGCCGTACCTTTTTGTAGCACCCTGTATTTAAATTGCCAGATAGCAGGTACAGCGTCAGATGTCCCTTTTCTTCCATTTTAGGCGACAATTTGAGTCACCAAATGACTCAGGAGTCGACTACAACCAGCATGGTGTAGTGAGTAGTGAGTCCTGCTCGCCACGCCATAACGCCTCTCACCGCTGGCGAAGGGGCAGGCATCGGGAAGGGCGACACGGCGGCCCCAGCCAGTGCATTAGTGATGAGGGCGCTGTCATCATAGGCCGTGGCTCCCTCCTGGGACGTACTTACTCTACGTCCGACCTGACATGGAGCAGCGGCCAGTCACTTCCAGGACACAAGCGTTTCTGCTCAGAACTCGACATCTTGAAGGCGCCATTGTGTAACTGCACGGAATCGTATTCAGGACTGTCATGTTTCACCAACCAGGACAACTATTTAACAAGTGACCGCCATATCGCACTGAAAAGAACAATATCGGTAATTGATTTGACAAAAACTGTCCGTGAACAAAACATACTCCCATCAGAACTAGATTTCAGCTCGTTTCCCAGAAATCCTACAGAGGGCACGAAACCACTATCAAGAACTCAAAGCAATAATTCAATAACATCCAATGAATCCGACTTTGTGCCAAAAATATCTCAATCTGAAACTGAGTTGGTAAGCTTGATGATGAGTTTCATTAACTTTTTTTAAAAATTGGTCGCTATTATAAAATAAAAAAAATAATAAAGTATTAAGATCAAAACAACAATAGTAGAAAACAGCAACTATGCTGGAACAAAAATTTTCTTTCGACCTGAAGATGACAAGATAAGAAAATTCACAATTTCATACTTACAGATCATGCTGTTCCCCCCGACGTGGTCTTTGACAATGATCAATGTATGTGGTAGGACAGAACGAACTTCTAACCCAGATGCGAAGTGAAACGCAATTGATTCTGTAATTCAGTTGTGTGTGCACTGGCAGACAATTCATTTCTATGTACCAAGATGTTGTATTAGTAGTCTGCGTGATGTGACCGATTAAGACACTAAACCCAAATAGACTATTACTCGATGAAGAATATGTGGCCTCTGGCGGAAGATACTTCCTTTCCGCAAACGTACCAAGATGTTGTATTACTAGTCTGTGTGACGTGACCGATTAAGACACTACACCCAAACAGACTATTACTCGATGAAGAATATGTGGGCTGTAGCAGAAGATACTTACTTTCTGCAAACGTACCAAGATGTTGTATTACTAGTCTGTGTGATGTGACCGATTAAGACACTACACCCAAACGGACTATTACTCGATGAAGAATATGTGGGCTGTAGCAGAAGATACTAACTTTCTGCAAACGTACCAAGATGTTGTATTACTAGTCTGTGTGATGTGACCGATTAAGACACAACACCCAAACAGACTATTACTCGATGAAGAATATGTGGGCTGTAGCAGAAGATACTTACTTTCTGCAAACGTACCAAGATGTTGTATTACTAGTCTGTGTGATGTGACCGATTAAGACACTACACCCAAACGGACTATTACTCGATGAAGAATATGTGGGCTGTAGCAGAAGATACTTACTTTCTGCAAACGTACCAAGATGTTGTATTACTAGTCTGTGTGATGTGACCGATTAAGACACTACACCCAAACGGACTATTACTCGATGAAGAATATGTGGGCTGTAGCAGAAGATACTTACTTTCTGCAAACGTACCAAGATGTTGTATTACTAGTCTGTGTGATGTGACCGATTAAGACACTACACCCAAACGGACTATTACTCGATGAAGAATATGTGGGCTGTGGCAGAAGATACTTACTTTCTGCAAACGTACCAAGATGTTGTATTACTAGTCTGTGTGATGTGACCGATTAAGACACTACACCCAAACGGACTATTACTCGATGAAGAATATGTGGGCTGTAGCAGAAGATACTTACTTTCTGCAAACGTACCAAGATGTTGTATTACTAGTCTGTGTGATGTGACCGATTAAGACACTACACCCAAACGGACTATTACTCGATGAAGAATATGTGGGCTGTAGCAGAAGATACTTACTTTCTGCAAACGTACCAAGATGTTGTATTACTAGTCTGTGTGATGTGACCGATTAAGACACTACACCCAAACGGACTATTACTCGATGAAGAATATGTGGGCTGTAGCAGAAGATACTTACTTTCTGCAAACGTACCAAGATGTTGTATTACTAGTCTGTGTGATGTGACCGATTAAGACACTACACCCAAACGGACTATTACTCGATGAAGAATATGTGGGCTGTAGCAGAAGATACTTACTTTCTGCAAACGTACCAAGATGTTGTATTACTAGTCTGTGTGATGTGACCGATTAAGACACTACACCCAAACGGACTATTACTCGATGAAGAATATGTGGGCTGTAGCAGAAGATACTTACTTTCTGCAAACGTACCAAGATGTTGTATTACTAGTCTGTGTGATGTGACCGATTAAGACACTAAACCCAAACAGATTATGCCTTTCCGTCTGCATATCAAGATAGATATTATTACTGTGTGAACAAGTACCGATAATGACTTTCTTTTCATTTATTATATTACGAAATTATTAATATGTGTCGACTGACGGATAAAGACGTTTTGGCTGATTTCCATGTAATACTCAAATTAATGTATGTTTTGGCATATGTAACTTTTCTAAAGAAATTGTCATGTATTTTCTCCCGGTTGTACGTGTCGTCACAAAATTATAATAATTTTTTTCGGTCAAATGATGTGGGATTTACTTTTCGTTTTTCTATTTTTCTGCTTTCTATTATATTTATATAGTTTTTAGTACCCCTATTGGTGTAGTGTACCCTTACCTTTCTTTACAATTAACTTTGTCCGTTTTCGTGCCGAGTACATATAAAGTTGTTGTCCGACATGATCACGAGTGTTTTGAGTCATTTCTGTCATGCATGCCCCATGCGCCAGGTTTCACTCAGCTTCGTTGCATTTGGAACATTCATTACTGCTTGAGTAAGATAATCAAAATGGACGTTATTCGTTTGGTGTCGCGTTATTATGATCAGTACCACAAGAGCTGAACATGCCACATTTTCAGACTTCCAATATTATAGCGCCTTCTCACTGTGCAAATGACATATCTAGAACGGAATAAAAGCTTTTCTACCGTTACATGACGAATTTCACTTATGTTAGATTCGATGTATCTCAAGTGCCGTTTCTTACTGTGTACGGGTATATGAGCCACACACCCTGCCGCGGTGCTGCGGCTTGCGTGCCTCAACGATACAGACAGCTTCATCGTATGTGCAACCACAATGGACGACTGTCTCTTGAGAGGCCAGACAAACGTGTGGTTCCTGAAGAGGGGCAGCAGCCTTTTCAATAGTAGCAGTTTTCGTAGTCTGTGTGATTGGCTGATCTGGAACCAACAAATGTGGTATGCTGGTAATGAGAACTGCTGAAAGCATGGGGCAGCTACAGCCGTAATTTTACCCAAGCACTTGCAGCCCTACTGTTTGGTTAAATGATGAAGTGATCCTCTCGGGTGAAATATTCCAGAGGTAAAATATTCGCCCATTTCGATATCTGGCCATATACTACTCAGGAGGATTTCGGCATCAGGGAAAACATAGTTAGCAATTTACTGGTCAGAGCCTGGAATGCCAAACCCCTTAATTGACCAGGTGAGTCAGAAAATTTAAAAAAGGGAGATAATGGGTAGTCATGAGACAAGAAAATTTAATTGCGATGGGTGACTAGAATACGGTAATACGAAAGCAAGATAAGAACAAACAGTAGGTAAATGTGAACTGAAGGAGAGGAAAGAAAAAGGAATCCGACTGGTAGAATTTTGCACAGAGCATAATTTAATTATCCCAGACACTTGGTTTAAGAATAATTAAAGTAGGTTGTATAAGTGGAAGACTCCCGGAGACAGTGGAAGGTTTAAGATTGATTATACAATGGTAAGACGTATATTTCATAACCAGATTTTAAATTGTGACACATTTCACGGACAAATATGGATTCTGACCACAATTTATTGGTTATGGACTGTAGATTAAAACTGAAGAAATTGAAAGAAGGGAAGAAATTAACGAGATGGGACTTGGAGAAGTTGTAAGAACCAGTGCTTGTTGAGAGTTTCAGAGAGAGCATTAGACGACGATTGACTGAAGCGGTGGAAAGGAATACAGTAGAAGACGAATGGGTAGCTTTAAGAGATGAAATACTGAAGGCAGCAGAGGATCAAATACGTAACAAGACAAAGCTTAGTAGAAATAGGACAGCAACAGCATCAGCGAATCTTATCATTCAGATCACTTCACCCTGAATTTTAAACCCGTTCTTGAACTTTTTTTTATTCGTGTCATTGTTTCTTCGAAGTACAGACTGAACAGTGGGGGCGAAAGTCTACGTCACTATCTTACAAACTTTTTTACTCGCACACTTCGTTCTTGAGTTTCCATTCTTACTGTTCTGCGTTCTTATATATATCGTACATGCAGCACAAATTTGTATTGTCGAACGATTTATTTTGGTCGACAAATCCTGTGAATGTGTCTTGGTGTTTCTTAAGTTTTGCTTCCATTACCGAGAACAATATCAGAAACGGCTCTCTCGTGCTTTTAGCTTTCGGAAAACCAACCTGATCGCTCTCTAACAGATATTTGATATTCTTTTTTATTCTTCTGTATATTATTGTTGTCAGCAGCTTGCATACAAGAAACATCAGGATGAATGTACGGTAATTTTGGCACATGTAAGCCCCTGCCTTCTTTGGGTTTCCATGGAGTGATGGTAGTCCCCAGTCTGATGGAGCCTGTATAACTTCCGGAGGAATCCCTTCTATCTTATTTAATCTCTAGTCTTCCAAACCTTTGTTAAACTCTAACTGAAAAACTGAGCCCCCTGTATCTTTCGTATCGATACCAATTTCTTCTACTATCACGTCAACAGTGAAGTCCTATCTTCCTCGTAGAGGCCTTCAATGTACCCTTTCCAAGTATCCGCACTCTCCTCTGAGTTTATCAATGGAATTCCCGTTGCCTTCTTAACGTTGACGCCCTTGCTTTTCATTTCGTCGAAGACTGTGCCGATATTTTACTTCACTGTATGCCAATTTCTGTCCTTCCGGCGGCCATTTCCTTCAGGTTTCTTCACATTTTTTCTGCAGTGATTTCCTCTGGCTTCACCGCGTCTTCCCATTGATTTCATTCGTGACAAACTTGTATTGCTATAGGCCTGTCTTCCCCTGAACATCTTTGCGCATCCCTCTTTCGTCGATCAAATGATGTATTTCTTCTTCTATCCTAGGTTTCACTGCAATTACCTTTCTCGTGCCTATGATTGTTTTTTCCAGCTTCTACGATTGTCCTTTTTAGCAATGTCTGATCCTCTTCAACCGAAATGCCTAATGTGCTATTCATTGTCGCAGTATCTAAAGCCTTAGACAACTTTAAAATCATCTCGTCACTCGGCAATACTTCACACACGTCCTCAATTATTTGTTGGATGTATTCCAATATCTGTCTCTCCATACAGTGTTTACACCGAAGAGATGTCCGCCCACGGTAGCTGAGTGGTCAGTGCGACAAAATGTCAATCCTAGGGGCCCGTGTTCGATTCCGGCTGGGTCGGAGATTTTCTCCGCTCAGGGGCTAGGTGTTGTGTTGTCCTCACCATCAACATTTCATCCCCATCGACCCGCAAGTAGCCGAAATGGCGTCAAATTGAAAGACTTGTACCCGGCGATGTCATAACACATATTCTGTCATCGTGATCCTTCTTCTAGTCAATGCTTTACACAAGGGTTTTTCTTTGTAAATTCTAATGCACAAACTTCTCCCCCGTAATTTTCAACACCACACTATGGCACCACATCTACGAGTAAAACGCCCCAATCTTCTTCTTGTCCACAATCTATGACTCACTACAATACAATGCAGTGCTCGAACTCTAGGCTACATCCCGATATTTCTTCGTCAAATTAATGCCTATGTCTGGCCTTACTTGACCTCTCTTGTTCAGGATACTCTCTACGTCTGTACTGATCCGCTTTTAGCGTCTTACTTAGTTCATCCCTCATGTGTAATTTTGCTTCCAAGGTAACAGAAATCTTTAACCTCGGCTGCTTCGTGGTCCCTAGTTTTGATGTTAAGTTTATCATGGATCTTGCACCATTTTACACTGTTTAACGCTTCTTCCAGGTCGACGGAGCCTATAAACTGTCTTGACTCTTTTTCAGTCGTACTCCCATTATTAACCGTAACTTGAGAACTGCCTCTCTGGTGCCCTTACTTTCGTCAAATATAAACTGAACATCGAGGCACTGTTGGTCCAGACTGTCCCACTCCTCAACGGCAATTCGGCGTAGATCCCTCAGAGTGGTTGGTGGGTCACGTCGTCCATAAACAGCCCTTTTCAATCCATCCTAGGCATGTTCGACAGGGACCGTGTCTCGAGTAAATGCTGACCACTCTTATCGAGCAATATTATTAGCCTGAAAGAAGTCATTCACAAGATGTCCACGATGGGGACGCAAATTGTCGTCCATGAAGACGAATGCCTCGCCAATATGCCGCCGATATGGTTGCACTGTCGATCGGAGGATGGCATTCACGTATCGTACAGCCGTTACGGCGCCTTTCGTGACCACCAGCGGTGTACGTCGGTCCACATAATGCCACCACAATACAGCAGGGAACCTCCACCTTGCTGCGCTCGCTGGACAGTGTGTCTAAGGCGTTCAGCCTGACCAGGATGCCTCCAAACACGTCTCCGACGATTGTCTGGTTGGAAGCATATGAGGCACTCATCGGTGTAGAGAAAGTGATGGTAGTCCGGAGCGGTCCATTCGGCATGTTGGGCCCATCTGTACCTCGCTGCATGGTGTCGTGGTTGCAAAGCTGGACCTCACCATCGACGTTGGGATTGAAGTTGCGCATCATGCAGGCTATTGCGCACAGTTTGAGTCGTAACACGACATCCTGTGGCTGCACAAAAGGCTTTATACAACATGGTGGCGTTGCTGTCACGGTACCTCCGTGCCATAATTCGTAGATAGCGGTCATCCACTGCAGCAGTAGCCCTTGGGCGGCCGGAGCGAGGCATGTCATCGACGGTTCCTGTCTCTCTGTACCTCCTCCATGTCCGAACAACATTGCTTTGGTACACTCCGAGACGCCTGGACACTTCCCTTGTTGAGAGTCCTTCCTGGCACAAATTAACAAGGCGGACTCGATCGAACCGCAGTATTGACCGTCTAGGTATGGTTGAACTACAGACAACACGAGCCGTGTACCTCCTGTCTGGTGGAATGATTGGAACTGATCGGCTGTCGGAACCCCTCCGTCTAATAGGCGCTGCTCATGCATGGTTATTTACATGTTTGGGCGGGTTTATTGACATCTATGAACAGACAAATAGACTACGTCTGTGATACAATGTACGCAGTCAACCTCTGTGTTCAGGATTTCTGGGAAGTTGTGTATCTAAAAGGCTCTAATCTCACGTGTGACTAACATTTTGACTGTTATGTGACAGGGCTACAGCGAATTGTGCTAGCTGAATGTGGCAAATAATTCACGTTATAATAACCCTGCATGACACGAGTAAGCTGTTATTCGGCTTCATCTCTTTGAGAACTCTCGTCCTAAACAGGGTACAGATGTTCGAGTTTCCTGCCTGCCTCCTTCTTTTAAATCCGAAATCGCCGCGAACCCGTGCATCTAGCTCCTTTCTATTTTGCCCGCAGTGGTAGATTACATACTTAGTATTACTCACGTCGCTGCGAAAATACTGGTTTCAACCGTGTTGTTGCTGCATGGTGTACACACTGTTTACAGAAAATATTTCACGCTGAAGATGAAACTAAAATATTAGATTATTTCATGTTTGCCCGTGTGAGCGTACAAACCTTCCCTGTAGATCCGTCGCGATCTCCTGGGGTGACGGCGAGTAGGGTTAGACGGCCCTGGGTCGGTGGAGCAACAATTGTCCTGATCAGGACAGGCAGCCACGAAGTCTTCACGCAAACGTTTCCCCAATGTTTTACTGTTAGTGGCGGATTATAAAATGATGTAAAATATTTCTAATCTTCCAGTAGATCGATACTGTTAGCAGACCTTGTTGTTGTTGTTGTCTTCAGTACTGAGACTGGTTTGATGCAGCTCACCATGATACTCTATCCTGTGCAAACTTCTTCAGCTCCCAGTGCCTACTGCAGCCTACATACTTCTGACTCTACTTAGTGTATTCATCTCTTGGTCTCCCTCTACGATTTTTACCCTCCACGCCGCCCTCCAGTACTAAATTGGTTATCCCTTGATGCGCCAGAATATGTCCTACCAACCGACCCCTTCCTCTAGTCAAGTTGTGCCACAAAATCCTCTTCTCCCCAATTCTTTTCAATACCTCCTCATTACTTATGTGATCTACCCATCTAATCTTCAGCACTCTTCTGTAGCACCACATTTCGAAAGCTTCTATTCTCTTCTTGTCTAAACTACTAATCGTCCAAGTTTCACTTCCACACATGGCTACACTCCATACAAATACTTTCAGAAACGACTTTCTGACACTTAAATCAATACTCGACGTCAACAAATTTCTCTTCTTCAGAAGCGCTTTCCTTGCCATTGCCAGTCTACATTCTATATCCTCTCTACTTCGACCATCATCAGTTATTTTGCTCCCCAAATAACAAAACTCCTTTACTACTTTAAGTGTCTCATTTCCTAATCTAATTCCCTCAGCATCACCCGACTTAATTCGACTACATTCTATTCTTCTCGTTTTGCTTTTGTTGATTTTCACCTTACACCGTCCATTCAAGACACTGTCCATTCCGTTCAACTGCTCTTCCAAGTGCTTTGCTGTCTCTGACAGAATTACAATGTCATCGCCGAACCTCAAAGTTTTTATTTCTTCTCCCTGCATTTTAATACCTACTCCAAACTTTTCTTTTGTTTCCTTTACTGCTTGCTCAATATGCAGATTGAATAGCATCGGGGAGAGGCTACAACGGTGTCTCACTCCCTTCCCAACCACTGCTTCCCTTTCATGGCCCTCGACTCTTATAACTGCCAACAGCTTTCTGTACAAATTGTAAATAGCCTTTCGCTCCCTGTATTTTACCCCTGCCACCTTCAGAATTTGAAAGAGAGTATTCCAGTCAACATTGTCAAGAGCTTTCTCTAAGTCTACAAATGCTAGAAACGTAGGTTTGCCTTTCCTTAATCTTTCTTCTAAGATAAGTCGTAGGCTCAGTACTGCCTCACGTGTTCTAACATTTCTATGGAATACAAACTGATCTTCCCCGAGGTCGGCTTCTACTAGTTGTTCCATTCGACTGTAAAGAATTCACGTTAGTATTTTGCAGCTGTGGCTTATTAAACTGATAGTTCGGTAATTTTGACATCTGTCAACACCTGCTTTCTTTGGGATTGGAATTATTATATTCTTCTTGAAGTCTGAAGGAATAGCAGACCTACGAGTTGTAATTTACTAAAGTACAGGAAAACTGGGTTCGATAACTCAGCTTTTCTTTTGCACGGCGCGACGTTTACCATGTAGTTTACGTTGAAGCAACACTTCCCGTGGCAGTTTCAGCGTACTATCGTGTTGGCAGTTTGGGCAGATGCCCATTACGTGATTTTATTTCAGGATGAATGTTCACACTGGATAGCTGGGGCAGCTGGTGCATGGCGATTCAATCTAGAAAGAATCGATTATATTGAACAGCCTGTAATCCACTCCAGCGAGTCACAATGGCGGAATTCTCATCCGTCGTGGCGCACCAGTGCTACGACAAATTCATGATCCAGCCATACGGGGAGTTCAGTCTTCTTGGAGCTTGACATTAGGACAGTATCTGCAGGGTCACGGTTCAATCCCCACTTCAGGCGATAGTTTTTAATACGGTCTAGTACACTACGCCAAATGGAGAACACGCGATTCCACCGTGGTTCCAAATACACATGAAATGTGATGACCCTTCGCTAACGATTACAGATTGGGTTCGGCCATGTTAGAAGCGTAAGTGGCAGCATATAGAAACTGTCTCACTAGCAACCTTTCTTACACTAGTATTTTTATTTTAGTTAAAGAACCAAATGCCATGTAAGGTCACAGGGCATTTACTCTGTCTTTTATTTCAACTGGAGATGTTGAATCTATTGGTTCTGGTTTCACGGGATTTGACCATTTCGGGCGCAGGCGAGGCGTAAAGCTTTGTGTCGTGCAGTCATCAAGGGCACACGAGTGGGTCTTCGGCTCCGAAAGCACATATCGATGATGTTTAGTTCAATGGTTCGTACGCTGACCCTAGTTTATGGCCCAGCAGTGAAATACGAGGGGGGACCCAAAAGAAACCGGACTCCGAGGGCGCTGCCATTCGTAGACGTAGTGCAGGGTTCTCACGCTAGATGGTGTTAGTAGAGACCTTCATGAAACAGCTGTGCAGACGGCGTCAGTGTAGAGCTGAACGTGCAAGTGTGGTATTGTGTTTCTCTCACTGTTGGCGGGTTACCTCTGCGAAGTCGTTATGGCAACTTTAAAAGAAGAAAGAGTGTGTGTGAAATTTTGTTTCCTGCTTTAAAAAACTGCAACAGAGACACACCAAATGCTTCAGGAAGCTTTCCAGGAGAACGCTATGAGCCGCACACGGGTTTTCGAGTGGTTTGGGCGCTTTAAAGGTGGTGAGATGTGTGTTGAAGACCAAGCTCGTTCTGGACGCCATTCAACATCACGAAATGAGGAGAACATTGAAAGGGTCCACCAAAAGATCAACGAGGATCATCGCCAAACGATCGACCAAATTTCAACAGAGACAGGAATCAGTTGGAGCTCGTGCTAGCGGATTTTGAGTGAGGATTTGCACATGAGACGTGTTGCTGCTAAATTTGTTCCGCGCCTTCTCATACAGGAGCAAAAAACTATCCGCATGAATGTGTGTCAGGACTTGAAAACAGAGATTTCACGTGATCCAAACTTCTTGAACTAAGTCATTACAGGGGATGAGAGTTGGTGTTACGGGTATGACCCAGAAACCAAGCAAGCGTCAAGCCAGTAGAGGACTCCCAACTCTCCCAGACCAAAAAAAGCAAGGCAAGTGAGGTCAAATGTGAAGACGATGATCATTGTCTTGTTTGATGTTCGTGGAATTGTGCATCGGGAATTCGTACCCCCTGGCCATACTGTTAATCAGCACTTTTACATGGATTTTTTAAGGCGTCTGCGAGAGAATGTGACGAGGAAACGCCCGGAACTTTGGCGATCAGGTGACTGGTTTCTGTATCACGACAACGATCCAGCACACATGGCCTTACGAGTGACCCACTATTTGGCATCTCAGACGTGGTCTCTCGTTCGCCACGCTCCGTATTCGCCGGACCTAGCCACGTGCGACTTTTTCATATTCCCACGAATGAAAAAAACGCTAAAAGTGGAGCGTTATGACGATGTGGAGGCGGTAAAAACAGCTTCGCAACGGACACTGGACAATATCAAACTTGAAGAGTTCCAAACATGCTTCCAACAGTGGGAAAAGAGACTTGGCAAGTCCATCGCATCTAATGGAGAGAAGTTTGAAGGCGACTGACGTAATTTTGTAAAAAGGTTCATCAATAAATTTTTATGACAACAATCCGGTTTCTTTTGGGTCCCCCCTCGTATGCAGCAATTTGCGGAAGGGTTGCACTTCTGTCACGTTGAACGGTTCTATTCAGCCGTCATTACTCCCGTTCCTGCAGGATCTTTTTGCGGCGGAACGATGTCGGAGATCTGATGTTTTACCACATTCTTGATATTCACGGTACAGTCGTGAAATGATCGTACGGGAAAAACCCCTCTTCATCACTACCTCGGACGTGCTGTGTCCCATTGCTCGCGCAATGCACCGACTGTAACACCAGTTTCAGACTCACTTAAATCTTGATAACCTACATGGTGGCAGTAGTAAGCGACTTAACAACTGCGCCAGACACTTGTTTTCTTATCTACTCTACATCTACATCCATACTCCGTAGGCTACCTGACGGTGTGTGGCGGAGGGTACCTTGAGTACCTCTATCGGTTCTCCCTTCTATTCCAGTCTCGTATTGTTCGTGGAAAGAAGGATTGTCGGTATGTCTCTGTGTGGGCTCTAATCTCTCTTATTTTATCCTCATGGTCTCTTCGCGAGATATACGTAGGAGGGAGCAATATACTGCTTGACTCCTCGGTGAAGGTATGTTCTCCAAACTTCAGCAAAAGCCCGTACCGAGCTACTGAGCGACTCTCCTGCAGAGTCTTCCACTGGAGTTTATCTGTCATTTCTGTAACGCTTTCGCGATTACTAAATGATCTCCGTTGGACCTTCTCTGTCTCTTCTATCAACCTTATCTGGTACGGATCCCACACTGCTGAGCAGTATTCAAGCACTCGGCGAACAAGCGTACTGTAACCTACTTCCTTTGTTTTCGGATTGCATTTCCTTAGGATACTTCCAATGAATCTCAGTCTGGCATCTGCTTTACCGACGATCAACTTTATATGATCATTCCATTTTAAATCACTCCTAATGCCTACTCCCAGATAATTTATGAAGTTAACTGATTCCAGTTGCTGACCTGATATTTTGTAGCTAAATGATAAGGAATCTTTCTTTCTGTGTATTCGCAGCACATTACACTTGTCTACATTAAGATTCAGTCGCCATTCCCTGCACCATGCGTCAATTTGCTACAGATCCTCCCGCATTTCACTACAATTTTCCGTTGTTACAACATAATACGTGTTCCAAAATTCTACAAGTGATCGATGTTAGAGATATGGGTCTATTGTTCTGCTCATCTGTTCGACGTCCCTTCTTGAAAACGGAGATGACCTGTGCCCTTTTCCAATCCAGACTGTAGCGCCTAGAACCGCAGCCGTTGACCCGCCTGCACTGGGGGCGGGAGGGAGGGAGGGAGGACCTGTTGCCCGCGCGGGGCGAGGAGTGCGGAGCGCCATCTGGCAGCCCGGGGCGGCGGTGCACCTCCTGCAACAACGAGCAAACTAAACTGTCTCGTTCTGTACGGTAGCGAAACTGGGAGGGGGTCACCAGTCCACCAATAAGCTGACAAGTTTGATGTGGACCATCACGTCTTCCTCTCTTCTGTCTGCCTGTTTGCGGGGGTTGGACAAACGTATGGAAACGTGCGGAGAAACGCATGCTTGAACGCAAACGCAGACGCCAGCCAAGTCTGCAAGTTGCCCTGTTGTACCGGGTGACCAAAATGTCAGTAGAAATTTGAAAACTTAATAAACCACGGAATAATGAAGATAGAGAGGTAAAAGTTGACACACATGCTTGGAATCACATGAGGTTTTATTAAAACAAAAAACAAAAACAAAGTTCACAAAATGTCCGACAGATGGCGCTGGACAGCAGAACGTCTGTGACTGCGCATGACAGTCGTGTATAAAAGGAGCTGTAATGAGAGAGAGAATCAGATGCGCCAGCAGTCGCAGCATGTTGACGTTACCTGAAAAGGCGCCTTTAGTGAAGCTGTATTACCAGAATGGGGAATGTGCTAGTTCAGCGTTACGATCCTATCTCCATAGGAAGGGGATTCGAACGGTTAAAGGTCCGTTGACAAATGCAGCTGTGGCGAGAATGATTTCGAAGTTCGAAGCCACGGGTTGTTTAGACAGCAGACCCCGTAGTCGCCGACCGAGCACAAGCCGTAATGCTGCTGAGACAGTTTAGGAAGAAATGGAGACTGTAGCGGGTTCGTCTATGCACAGGGAAGTCAGCGCTCGTGCAGTCGCACGTCGCATCGGCATTCCGTACACTACTGTTTGGTTGGCACTGAGGCGTACCCTCCCATGCTATCCGTACAAAATTCATCCGCATCATGAACCGTTACCTGGCGATTTAGTGAAGCGGAGGGAATTTGCGGTGTGGACGTTTCAAAAGATGGCGGAAGATGACGATTGGTTGAGTAACGTGTTGTGGACCGACGAAGCCCATTTCACGCTCCGAGGGTCTGTCAGTGCCCACAACTGTAGAATTTGGGCTACCGAAAATTCTGTAACTGTCGTGGAAACTCCATTCCGTGACGAGAAAGTCATGGTGTCGGTTCGATTTACCACATCTACCGTTATCGGGCCTTTTTTCTTCGAGGAAATGCGTGATTCTGGTTTTGTAACTGCTACCGTGACGGGTGAGAGGTACGCCGACATGTTGCAGAACCGCATCAACCCAGCCTGGCTGATAAACACCTGCTGGAACGTACAATGTTTATGCAGGATGGTGCTAGACGTGTGAAAGATCTCTTGCGCACGTCGTTTGGTGACGATCGTGTGCTCAGCCGCCACTTTCGTCATGCTTGGTCTCCCAGGTCCCCAGACCTCAGTCCGTGCGATTATTGGCTTTGGGGTTCCCTGGTCTCGCAAGTGTATCGTGATCGACCGACATCTCTATTGATGCTGAAAGACTGAAAGACAACATCCTATGCCCATGCCTCACCATAACTCCGGACATGCCTTACAGTGCTGTTCACAACATTATTCCTCGACTACAGCTATTGTTGGGGAATGATGGTGGAGATATTGAGCAGTTCCTGTAAAGAACATCATATTTACTTTGTCTTACTTTGTTATGCTACTTATTGCTATTCTGATCAGATGAAGCGCCATGTGTCGGACATTTTCGAACTTTTGTATTTCTTTGGTTCTAATACCAGAAAACCCCATCTCATTCCCATCAGGTGTGTTAATTTGTACCTCTCTATCTACATTATTCCGTGATTTATTCAGTTTTCAAATTTATACTGACTGTTTGATAACCTGGTATTTTACCACGAACAGCACCTGTGCAACGTCCTCAGTTCTCTGCAAGTGTCAGTCGTGGCCAGAACAGCGTTCCGTCTACTTCTGACACCGTTATGCCGGAGCTAAGAGGCTCGTATGATGGTTGCTTCCGTAACAAAGGCAGCCGAAATGTTTATTGTTTGAAAAGGCACCGCATCGAAGTAGCGGATGGTTATAATTAAACTTTCCCCATTTAACAAGCTATGACACGGTAACTAATTACCGTACGAGGACCAAACTTGGTAGCATTAATGTCAAGGACATGGGGAAGTGAAATAATGCGGAACCGAAACCCTTTTAATGTGCTGCTACGGTGCATCATAGCATTACATACCGGTAGCATTATTGCTACAAAAGGGGCTCAATATGGAGCCCGTTAGTGTCCAGAAGAGTCTGAAAGGGCAGGATTGCATTCTGCACAACAGAACGATGCATGTCTGTAGGTATGCTCCCTACCTCTCTCGATACGCTGCGCTTCAGATCAGCACGTGTGTGAACGTTCCCCTGGTAAACCCTGTCCTTCAGGTAGCTCCACAAGCAGAAATCACCTGGAGTGAGATCAGCTGATCGTGCCGGCCAAGCATTTGGAAGCGATCGGCTGATAATACGACCGTTTCCATATGTGTTTCGCAGAAGAATGTGAAGTTCGCGAGCGATGTGCAGTGCGGCGCCATCTTGCACGAAAGCTTTTGAGTTCAGTAGACTGTAGGGTGGGCATGACTTGCTCGCGAAGCATATCGCAGTAACGCCGGCCAGTCACACTGCACCTCTTTAATCCTTGGAGCGCCAGCCTTTACAAAAATGGCCCAATGATGAACGTAGCCGGGAAGCCACACCATACGGTGACACGTTCACCATACAGGGGAATTTCATGCACGGTCACTGGAGGTGGAGATCCCCACTCAGTTCTGTGTGTTCACCTCACCCGTAAGGGGAAAATGAGCCTCGTCTGTCCGTAGAATGGTCAAGTTCGTTCCTTGCGAGAAGGTGCAGAGCGAAGTCAACACGTCGTTGTGCGCCCAGTGGTGCAAGCTGTCGTGGGATATGGATCCTGTACGGGTACAGTTTGAGTTGGGTTCGAAGCACCTTCTGTACAGTGGACTATGGGATGTTCGACTGTCGTGACACAGCACGCGCTCTGCCCGACCAGCGTTGTTTGGCATAGCAACAGCGATTTCATCGACCACCTGTGGTGCAGCCGGTCGTCGGCCTCCTCCCGAAGCGACGCCTGGTTCTCCAACAGGTCCGAACTTCTTCACCACGCTCCGCATAGCTGGTGGAGAAACAGAACACTTCCGTAATCCTTTCAGCCGGCGCCATTCTCGAAGTGCAGCTGCAGCATTACTGTTGCTTTCATAATACAGCTTCACCAATAATGCCGGGCTCCTTTGGTCCAAGCTCATGTTGACACGTCAACAAGTGCGCTGCCACTGGTCAGGAGTGAGAAACTGAGCCACGCCGACTGTTCACGGCACCTGGTGTCCCACGATTACTATGGAAAGTCGCATTAGTGACGAGGAATATGTGGCCATTTCGGTTGGTCAGGTCCATTCCACGGTTCAATAGCTATTCCCCAATCGTCATGCTGTGTTCCAAACCAACAGCGCCTGTTCACACAGCTCGCATCGTCCGGCACTGGTTTTGTGAGCACGAGAGTGAACTGACGCATCTTCCCTGGCCACCGCAGTCGTCAGATCTCAATGTTATCGGGCTTTTGTGGTCCACTTTCGAGGAAAGGGCACGTGATTACCATCCACCTTCCTTGCCGTTGCCTGAACGTGATGCTATTTTCCAGTAAGTATGGTACAGGATTGCCTTGAAAATCGTACGGGAGTTGTGTTTGTCTATTCCGAGACCACTGGAAACTGTTCTGAATGTCAATGCCTTCCATTGGCCGTATTTACGCGTGGGAATGTGTTGTATTTCTGGTGTTTCCATATTTTCGGGTAACGGCTGTACGTTAACCCCTCTAAAACGGTGACAGATCCCTGCTGCAGGTTGCCTCTTTCACAGTTTACAGGCGCTGCAAATATTTGGTTTTCAGTGCTTCATACAATTACTGACCGAATTAATAATGTGAATTGCTTTCGTAATCAACTCACAAAGAGTAAAAGTCCTGTGTTAATGGCCTAACACAATAAATCAAGAATTTAAGTTAGAAGCTGTGTATGTGTTTTGCGTAGCTCGTGGCGCGCATATTAGCCAAACTACGCTTATGCAGGGCTTTATAATGAGAGCGCTTCCCCGTCCAGCCCGCTGTGCTGTTTGAGAGGGAGCGGTGGGCTTTCGAAGACGGGAGAGCAGCCTCGGACAGAACACACACAGGCTTGCATGAAGCTCCATTTAACATAGTGCTGCATTAGGAAATTCGAAAAACCTAAGCTGAATATCATGGAAAGCGGTATTATGCTGTTAGTGACTGCTGGCAGGAGAGCGTACACGTACAAAAATAAAAACAAACTGAGTTTGCATTGTACCTGCATACACCACACTATATCTCTTAAAAAAATAATGTAACTATTTATTTAGAGGAAACACTCTCCTAGTAAATTTGTTTGTCCTTTGATTTATCGTTATCTGTTACTGATTTTTAGTGAAGTTAGTTTTTACGTTTAGCTTTCAAAAAAATACAAAAGAGATATAATAAGGAAAATAATGAATTTCGTAGGTTGCCAATTACGTATTATATCTAGTTTTATCGAGCGCCAGGCTCCATTCAAATTACTGTAAATCCAATAGCGTAGTAATACTCAGCTCCAGTTAACTGCTCTAAAATTATTACTATCACAGAAAATAGACAAGTTTTAATAAAATTATTTCACTAGATTCCTTCAGTTAATCTCACTAAATATTTTTACAAAATTTCTTCCGCTCCGGCTATCAGACATTGGGCTGTGAAAAAATATTTTTTTAAATGTACCGCGTAATGGCGGCTAATAGTTAACAGTCAGAGATCACTGTTACTCGCTTCGCAGCATCTGGAAACATGCTAAATAATTTTCATTACATATTCTTTTCATTAGATAAATGTGGCGTACGTTCTTGAAGTAACACACGGAGCTCACTTTATACCAATATATTCTTACTTGGACACAGTTTAGACCATTAAATATTTGCAATTACGTTACGACAGCTGCAAATGTTAGCGCAGCACAATAGCTTGCGTACCTTATTCCAGCAAACATCAAAACGTACAGAACAAAACAAACTAGACAGAAGAATGAGCATTGCATTGTGTTTTATACTCTTACAGAGATAATAATACTTTTTTAATTACTTACACATTATAATATCATACAACAAAAATAATGTCTTTTCTGCATCTATCGATCTATATTGTATCTTTTTACAGTTAGTCTTATTACCTTTCGCAGATAAATCGAAGTTTGCTGTTCATTTTGAATTACATACAGTCATTTTTATTTATATTTCACCTCGATAATGGTGAATATTGCAAAACGGACACTACAACCAGTAACATTGTTCCACGAAAACTTCTTACTAAAATTCAGCTGAGATATAGAAAAAGAGGCAAAAACAAATAGTCTCTGTAGTACGCCGTTAGTTACGGAGTAAATTCTAGTAACTACACGTGAAAGGGAAAAAAAACACGTAGCACTTTTGTACCGACAGTGCCATGGCTACAACTCCCAACAAATTACACTAAGGCAACGAAAGTCATGCGATAGCGATATGCACACAGAGATGGCGGCAAGTGTCCCGTTCAAAGGGTGTAAAAGGGCAGTGCAAGCCAGAAGTGTCATTTGTACACAGGTGATTCATGTGAAAAGGTTTCCGACGTGATTATGATCGCACGACAGAAATTAACGGACTTTGAACGTTTCCAGCCCAAAAATATTTATCGTGGGTAGGATGTTCTGTGGCTTCTTAAGAATTGGTATTGTCTTTCAATCACATTGCTCCTATACAGGTAATCGACTTACAGATCAACACATTATACAACGAGTATTTATAACAGATTGCACCCTAAATATTTGTCAGTGGATTAATTTATTATTAATATTTCGACTATTGTCAAGTAATTGTTCCTGGAAAATGTTCAATTTTGCTTACTATCTAAACTGTTCATTTGCATTATTTGAAGAAGTATTTTCTGCTTTGTCATAAGAAAATCAAATTTATTTCAATAAATAAATGTATTTGACTATGAAATGCGTTTCCATTCGAAATAATTAAAGAAAAAGCACGTTACGAATAAAAGAGAAGGGAAATTAAGGTAAAAGCAAGTACATCTCATTCAGTTTTTATAACAAAAATAGAAAGCAGCTGATTTGCTGCGTGTGTCTACATAGTGTGCCTTTATCTGTTTGAACTCCTCCGAAACGGACAAAGTGACACAATAAACAGAGTGCTCCAACCTCAGTTTTGATCGTTTAGCACTGGCTATTGGTAATGGGCAAATAGTTGCATGATCCTCGAAAACAAAATAATTTTTGAGGGAGAGTTTCAAAAAATTAGATTCAATAGGAGAATGCTGGTGGTTTTTTTAGTACTCAGCACTCAATAGTTCTCGAAAAAACGTGGCGAGCGTTATGTGAAGTGGTTTCTTTTGTTTGTCTATATTATTTGATATTTTGATTCAAGGTAATTTTGAATCTTATAATGTAGAAGTCCGAGGGCGTCTTAGAATTTTTCAGTCGTTGTTCGATGTCTAAATTTATTACTGGAAACAGCAGCAATAAAATATCGTAAATCGTTTATTTCAGAAACCGGTTATTATGAGCGGTTTTAGCTGACAGGTTAAAATGGAGATGACAAAAAACCGGTATAGTCGAAAACCAGTTGTTTCGGTGATAAACGCTGTTCCTAGTTTATACCAGTTTTCACTGACAGCCCGTGAGATTCGTCTCCAGTCGCTGTCGGTTAGTATCTTCTTACTACCACTGTGCCGACGTCGTGTAACTGGTACTCCATTCCTTGTACACTGTTTGGGAAGTCGCAGTTGACACACCAACCACACAGACCTTTCACGGTCCAGTCGTGGGCACTTCTAATGACGATAGCCCACTTGTGCCTTTGTGTAACGTCTCTACGTCGGGCCGTCTTACTGCAGTGATCCTATACGTCTTACTAGCACAGACCGTCGTACAGTGCAGAATGCCATGTGGACGCCCGGTACCAATCCCACAAAATCTGACAGCATTCCTAAGCGACCGCTGCGCTCTTCCAAAGAGGCTGACCAACATTTTGTCCGAGAAGCTTCTGATACATGCGCCTACGAAAATTTTTTTGACAGTTGTTCGTCTCCAAAACAGTGAAAAAATATTAAAATCTTCTTGAATTATATTTACAGAACGCTATCTTCAAGCTAAGATTCGGTAAAAACATCGAACTTATCCTGAGCCTCTGATTGGTAGGAGATGAAATACAAGTAGAATACTGCATTTGTTTTCCTTACTTACGATACAAGTTTTCTTGGGAAGCCTTGCATAATTCACAGAAAGCTGACGAGAAATTGTAATAGAGGAGAATGAAGACATAAAATTAAGAAAAAAATGAAAATAATTGCAATTTTGTATGAAACTAACAACAGTTTACAGTGGATGACAGATGGGAGCGGAACATAAGGAACTGTCGAATGTGCTGAAAGCCTATTAAAATGAAACCTGGAGAGTAGTGGGTACATTTCCATACAATGACAAAAGAAACGTTATCCATGAACAAATCGGTTTTCTGTCTGAACTTCACTGAATGGGTGATACTTCCTTTTGTATGAGTCCATATTATTAATCTCATTAAGCATAGCAGTTACCTACTTTGACAGCTCATTGTTGGACAGAGATAGACATATAGATAGATAGATAGATAGATAGATAGACACGAATAGCCAAACCTGTTTAATAGCATGTTGGTTCACCTTCGGAACACAATGCACAAATGATTCTGCATGGGATGTATGCGACAAGTTTTCGACAGGTTTCTCGGAAGTATGTGGTACCAGATATCTACGTACAGGTCAAGCAATATTCCCAATTTCCGGCAATGGTTTGTAGACGCGGTGCTACCGCCCGATAGCGTACCACATTTGCTCCATCCAAGTCAGACCAAGCGTATATGGTGGCAGAGGCATCAGCGCGAGTTCACGACTATGCTTTCCAGCACAATAATTCTGACCTGATGACGCGGACAGATGTCAACGCAGGAAAATATCATCGCCGTCCGGGAGATACGGAACATCAAGGGTACAGGTGGTCCGCGATAATGTTCTCATACTTCACAGCTGAAGCCTAGGAGAAGGTCCCCCACTGCATAATACTGCCCCCCCCCCCTGCCAACGTCCGTGGCGCGTGCATGTTTCGAGCCCTCGTTCGCCTAGATAACGGCGTATCCGGATATGGCCATCGAACTGGTTTAGCAAGAACGTGATGCATCCGACCAAACGACGCGTTTTCGTTTACCCACGATCCAATCTCGAATGCCCTTTGGTCGACATAGGAACAACTAATTGTCGACTGGTGCTGAGCCCATTGTCCATCGCAGTGACCGTGGAACCTATTCGATCTCCCTCTTGTATTTGACGTGAGTTAGACTTGTTAACTTTATCATGTCAAACAAAATAAGACACATCGGTATGTTACGAGAGAAAAGTACAACAGTCCAAACTTTGAACCCCAGCTTACAACCTTCTACCATGACGCTGTACTGTAGTAGGGCTACGTGGAGCAAGTGCTTAGCAGACCTACCTTCATTTCTCTATAAATCTGAACTCCAAACTAACCATTCACACCTATCAAACTTACCTGCTGACTTACGTGCACACAATAGCCAACAACACGATGCACACCAGCATGTGAATTCTGAGTACGAAAGTACTACGGAACTAGTGTTTTGGGGAAATGGTTAACCTCTCAGATCAACCACAAACCGATCTAACAACATATCGATGTACTGTCCAGTGCTCTCCGACGTAGTATGTGCAGGTTCTTTACAGCATTGACACAAAGTTCCAACTGCTTCGCCCAGAAATCGCACAGCTCTCGTGCACGTAAATTTGCTTCTCGGTACGCAAGACAAATTACGGCCACCAGAAGGAACAATAACGTTCTCCCAAGCTTTCTACTACACTCCTGGAAATGGAAAAAAGAACACATTGACACCGGTGTGTCAGACCCACCATACTTGCTCCGGACACTGCGAGAGGGCTGTACAAGCAATGATCACACGCACGGCACAGCGGACACACCAGGAACCGCGGTGTTGGCCGTCGAATGGCGCTAGCTGCGCAGCATTTGTGCACCGCCGCCGTCAGTGTCAGCCAGTTTGCCGTGGCATACGGAGCTCCATCGCAGTCTTTAACACTGGTAGCATGCCGCGACAGCGTGGACGTGAACCGTATGTGCAGTTGACGGACTTTGAGCGAGGGCGTATAGTGGGCATGCGGGAGGCCGGGTGGACGTACCGCCGAATTGCTCAACACGTGGGGCGTGAGGTCTCCACAGTACATCGATGTTGTCGCCAGTGGTCGGCGGAAGGTGCACGTGCCCGTCGACCTGGGACCGGACCGCAGCGACGCACGGATGCACGCCAAGACCGTAGGATCCTACGCAGTGCCGTAGGGGACCGCACCGCCACTTCCCAGCAAATTAGGGACACTGTTGCTCCTGGGGTATCGGCGAGGACCATTCGCAACCGTCTCCATGAAGCTGGGCTACGGTCCCGCACACCGTTAGGCCGTCTTCCGCTCACGCCCCAACATCGTGCAGCCCGCCTCCAGTGGTGTCGCGACAGGCGTGAATGGAGGGACGAATGGAGACGTGTCGTCTTCAGCGATGAGAGTCGCTTCTGCCTTGGTGCCAATGATGGTCGTATGCGTGTTTGGCGCCGTGCAGGTGAGCGCCACAATCAGGACTGCATACGACCGAGGCACACAGGGCCAACACCCGGCATCATGGTGTGGGGAGCGATCTCCTACACTGGCCGTACACCACTGGTGATCGTCGAGGGGACACTGAATAGTGCACGGTACATCCAAACCGTCATCGAACCCATCGTTCTACCATTCCTAGACCGGCAAGGGAACTTGCTGTTCCAACAGGACAATGCACGTCCGCATGTATCCCGTGCCACCCAACGTGCTCTAGAAGGTGTAAGTCAACTACCCTGGCCAGCAAGATCTCCGGATCTGTCCCCCATTGAGCATGTTTGGGACTGGATGAAGCGTCGTCTCACGCGGTCTGCACGTCCAGCACGAACGCTGGTCCAACTGAGGCGCCAGGTGGATATGGCATGGCAAGCCGTTCCACAGGACTACATCCAGCATCTCTACGATCGTCTCCATGGGAGAATAGCAGCCTGCATTGCTGCGAAAGGTGGATATACACTGTACTAGTGCCGACATTGTGCATGCTCTGTTGCCTGTGTCTATGTGCCTGTGGTTCTGTCAGTGTGATCATGTGATGTATCTGACCCCAGGAATGTGTCAATAAAGTTTCCCCTTCCTGGGACAATGCATTCACGGTGTTCTTATTTCAATTTCCAGGAGTGTATTATTTGAAGCTGTACCTATCACGAAGCTCTTTGTACCACACACCGCCAGGATAGTTCTCGAAATACTGGCACTTTCGCAATGAACACAAAACGACTAAAAACTTTCCCTGTCGCAATCAAATGGTCATGAGCGACGATAATTTCGTATCAGTGAGACAGCAGACAGCGAACGGTAATGACAACACGCCTACTTACCTGTATTATGGCAATGGCGACGCGAGTGGCAACAGTTCTGCGCTTGGTCTGACACCTCCTGGGCCTGCGAGTACCTCTCAAAGCGAACAACACTTACAATGAAGCGCCATACAAACTGGTGCAAGCATGCGTATTCAAATACAGAGATATGTAAACAGGCAGAATACGGCGCTGTGGTCGGCAACGTTTATATCAGACAACAAGTATCTGGCGCAATTGTTCGATCGGTTACTGTTGGTACAATAGCAGGTTATCAAGATTTAAGTGAGTTTGAACATGGTGTTATAGTTGGCGCACGGGCGATGGGAAACAGCATCTCCGAGGTAGCGGTGAAGTGCGGATTTTCTCGCAAGAACATTTCACGAGTGTACAGTGAGTATCAGGAATCCGGTAAAAATCCAATCTCCGACATCGCTGCGGCCGGAAAAAGATCCTGCAGGAATAGGACCAACGACGGCTGGAGAGAGCTGTTCAACGTGCCGGAAGTGCAACCCTTCCGCAAATTTCTGCAGATTCCAATCCTGGGCAATCAACAAGTGTCAGAGTGCGAATCATTCGACGAATCATCACCGATATGGGCTTACGGAACCGAGGGCCCGCTTGTGTACGCTCGATGACTCCACGACACAAAGTTTTGCGCCTCGCCTGGGCTCGTCAACACCGACATCGGAGTGCTGACGCCTGGAAAAATGTTCCTGGTCGCACGAGTCTCGTTGCTCGTTTCAAATTGTATGGAACAGATGGACGTGTACGGGTATGTAGACAACCTAACGAATCCATGGACCCTGCATGTCTTCAGGGGACTGTTCAAGCTGGTAAAGGCTCTGTAATGGTGTGGAACGTGTGCAATTGGTGTGAATGGGACCCGTGATACATCGAGATACGACTCTGACAGGTGTCACGTACATGCGCGACCTGTCTGATCACCTGCATCCATTCGTGTCGATTGTGCATTCAGAGGGACTTGGACCATTCCAGCAGGACAATGTGACACCCCACACGTCCTCAGTTACTACAAAGCGGCTCCAGGAACACTCTTCTGAGTTTAAACGCTTCCGCTGGCCACGAAACTCCCCAGACGTGAACATTATTGAGAGTATCTGGAATGCCCTGTAACGTGCTGGTCAGAAGAGATCTCCAACCCCTCGTGCTCTTACTGATTTATGGACAGCCCTGCGAGATTCATGGTGCCAGTTCCCTCCGGCACTACTTCAGACATTAGTCGAGTCCGTGCCACGTTGTCTGGCGGCAATTCTGCGTGCTTGCGGGGACCCTACACGATATTAGGTAGCTGTACCAGCTTTTTGGTGCTTCAGTGTAAAATCACGGAACAAACGCATTTCCTACGGGACGCGACTACTGCAAATTTGCTTACATACTACGCGCAAAGCAAAGCTTATTTTGTCGTAAATGCGGGGCCGCCTCTTGATAGATACACTTGTTTCATACCCCAGACTCGTTCTCTCTAACAATGTCGCATCTGACTTTCTTTTGCGCCATCACAGCGAAAATAACGTCATGCCACGTCCTTTAATAATCATGCATGTTTTCGATATTAGAATATCCTCCGTCGTTACCTCCAAGTGCGACCGCTGCGGAATGTTGTCAGCCTGAACTTTGCCTCTCCTAACTAATACCGTCCGTAACATTATCAGGCCCTTCTTTGTCCGTGACATTTTATGTCACTCTAGATTCGTTCAACCGTCCACGTTTCGTATCCATCGGCCTGCCAGCGCCCATGACGCGCTGACTGGCGTTTCTCGGCCAACACACACACCCCTCCTCCCCCGCCACCCTCCACGACACTGGCGTAGCCAGCTGACCTCGTCACTCGTGAATTAATATCGACCAGCCGGATTAAAACGTAAATACCTCGTGGTTTGCTACTCGATTTATTATTCTAATAAAATTGTCTCTACGGCTAGATATGTTAACGGTTCCTCAATTCTTCTTCATTTATTTTAATTTACCCAATGTTGGACGAGGAGTAGAATGAGCGTGGACAGACGCTCCTAACGTACCAAAAGGAAATGCCTAAATAATGTCAGCAATAAATATCTTCTGGAGTCATCCGCTGCAAGGAAAAGACACAAAAATATTCTATTTTTCCTACGTAACTAGTGGGATACTTGGGTACTGGAGTATTGCTAGTTAGTGTAAGAAAAACATTAAACGAACGGAAAATATTATTTATTACAAAATCTGAGAACATCAAGTGAAACTTTTATTTATAAACTGACACACAAATTTCCAGGTTCTTTTCGGAATAGGAGGTTGCCTCTTATGGGAAGGAATCCTGTTAATGAAATTTATATCCAAAGTGTGGGAAAGCTCTTTTATCCCATCTCTTTAAGAATGTTATTTACTCGGCAGAATGGCTGAGAGCCGCGCCTACTCAACTTGAACAATTATGCGATTGAATTTTTCTAAGTACGGTCGAGGCTGTCGCATGAGAAATGTAATGGAGTGACGTGAATAAGGTATGTTATTTCGAATGGATGAGAGATGGGGCTCACCTATGATGTAGCGCACAATACCGTGAGCTGCGACGACTGCTACTTCTATCGTTCGCTGCTGAAAAATAATAAAACTATCTCTTTCCATCTGGATTGACCTTCGACAGTGGAACTCTCACTACGCCCTGATGAAGTCAAGGACTCCTATCTGCCCCTAGTGTAACTGTTGGTGTAGTACACCGGTCAGATAACCAGTCCACTGTGATGCCACTCAATGTTCAGGCGCAGGCGCAAACTAATATTCTGTCTGTCTTCACACTGCGCATTAAGTGTCGCGGTCAACACAGTGAACAAACACTTAATCACGAGCGACTCAATATAGAGTATCACTCAGATTTGCTAGCAACAGAGGCGCTCTCTCAGTGCAGTACTGAGTAGAGACTTTGTTCCTCGCTCTGTCTCTACACGCATGAGTGCACTCGCTCCCGCTGCGTGTTCCCGCTTCAAGAGTGTCACTGGAACGACCCCTCTCCACGCAAAAAGCGAAAGGGTATATCATCTGCTCCCTTTCCCTCACTCCTCTGGCTCATTGCGTCAGATATATTCCACCAATCAGCGTCATTTTTACAAACGGGAGGATCGCGTTCCGTTTAAACCAACCAATCCGGAAATATATAGCATCTGCCTTGAGCGTTTACTGTCCACCAGTGAGAACTCTGAAACTGCACACTTTGCTTTTAAGGTGAACATGCAGGCCGTTATCCCTTTTCCCTGGGAAGAAACTGTTTTGGTCCCTGGGAGGTCGGCCAGCGAGCCCTGCTGCATGCTAACTCACCCTCCTACGGACTTTCCAGTGGGCTGGTTGCTTCCACCGAACAAAAACTCCTGTGGACGTCGTGTCTTGAATGTTTCTGTACGTCAGCCTCGACTTTTTAAGCTCGGTGCGCACTTGCGATTTATTTATTAGATTTGCATATCGATTAAAAGAAATATGACAAATCGACTCTACCCTATCGAGTTTGGGCTCAAATGAAACGTCTTGATACGCAGAATACGACGGTGAGGTCGGAATATGTAAGAAATTGAGGTCAGGGGATGACGACACCTTACAACACGTCACTGTCTATCCTGCTTTGCAGAGTAAGCAAGCACGTTCCGCGAGGAGGCATGGATGTCTGACATCTTGTCACCTACTCCGGTTTCGTACATTTGCTGGTGATTTGTAGGCTTGTAACTAATAATTTTATTGAAAAATTTCTCTATTGTACATCCCAGGTGTTACATGCTTCGCCCATGGTCCCTGCAGTCGAGACATCTTCGCGGGTACCAATTGCGGTTCGGTCACCCTCTCCCCAAGGGGAATGGCAGGTTCACCGGAGTTCGCAGCGCATGAGGCAGAGGTTCAGTGTGGGGCCTGGTCATGTGGCATCTCCCACTCTGCCTGTGAGTGGACATGTGTCTGCTCCTTCAGCACGGTCCGAGCAGGCATCCGGGAGGGAGGGGTTTATTAGTGATTGGGAGCTCCAACGTTAGGCGCGTGATGGAGCCCCTTAGGGAGATAGCAGAAAGGTCGGGGAAGAAGGCCAGTGTTCACTCTTGGTGGGGGGGGGGGGGCTCATCTAAGTTGTGGAGGAGGCCCTGCCGGCGGTGATAGAGAGCACTGGGTGCATCTGACTGCAGATTGTAGCTCATGTCGGCACCAATGACTCCTGCTGTCTGGGTTCAGAGGTCATTCCCATACAGGTGGTTGGCGGAGTTGGTGAAGGTGGAAATCCTCTCTCACAGGGTGGAATCAGAGCTAACTATTTGTAGTATCGTTCCCAGAACCGATCGCGACCCTCTGGTTTGGAGCCGAGTGGAGGGCTTAAACCAGAGTCTCAGACGATTCTGCAGAGATCTGGGGTGCAAATTTCTCGACCTCCGCTATCGGGTGTAGAAATCTAGGGTCCCCTGAATAGGTCAGGCGTGCACTACACGCCGGAAGCGGCTACAAGGGTAGCGGAGAACGTGTGGAGTGCACATGAGGGTATTTAAGGTTAGAGAATTCCGTCTCTAGGCCCGACAAGACGCCTTCTGAGACGCGACAAGGTAGTAGTAGTCAAAACGCAACAGGGAATAACAATATTAACGTGCTAATAGTAAACTGCAGGGGCATATATAGAAAGGTCCCAGAACTGCTCTCATTAATAAACAGGCACAACGCCCACGTTGTACTAGGGACAGAAAGTTGGCTGAAACCAGATGTAAACAGTAATGAAATTCTCAACTCAGATTGGAATATATATACCGCAGAGACAAGCTGGACGGTGAAGGGGGAGGCGTGTTTATAGCGATAAAAAATACAATAGTATCGAAGGAAATTGACAGAGATCCGAAATGTGAAATAATTTGGGTGAAGGTCACGGTTAAAGCAGGCTCAAACATAGTAATTTGACGTCTCTATATGCCCCTGTCTCAGCAGCTGTTGTGGCAGAGCACCTGAAGGAAAATTTGGAAAATATTTCGAGTAGATTTCCGGACCAAGTTATAGTTCTGAGTAGACCTTTTAATTTGCCGGATATAGACTGCGAGACTCAAATGTTTATAACGGGTGGCAGGGACAAAGAATTCAGTGAAATATTTTTAAGTGCATTATCTGAAAACTATCTTGAGCAGTTAAACAGAGAACCGACTCGTGGCGATAATATATTAGACCTTCTGGAGACAAACAGTCCCGAACTATTTGAAACAGTTAACGCAGAGCAGGGAATCAGCGATCATAAAGCGGTTACTGCATCTATTATTTCAGCCGCAAATAGAAATATTAAAAAGGGTAGGAAGACTTTTCTGTTTAGCATAAGTGACAAAAAGCAGATTTCAGACGGCTCAACACAAAAGTTTTGTCTCAAGTACAGATAGTGTTAGGGATCAGTGGACAAAGTTCAAAACCACCGTACAATATGCATTAGATGAGTATATGCCAAACAAGATAGTAAGGGATGGAAAAGAGTCACCGTGGTACGACAACCGAGTTATAAAACTGCTGCGGAAGCAAAGGGAACATCACAGCAAACATAAACATAGCCATAGCCTTGCAGACAAACAAAAATTACGCGAAGCGAAATGTAGTGTGAGGAGGGCTATGCGAGAGGCGTTCAATGAATTCAAAAGTGAAGTTCTATGTACTGATTTGGCAGAAAATCCGAAGAAATTTTGATCTTATGTCAAAGCGGTAGGTGGATCAAAACAAAATGTCCAGACACTCTGTGACCAAAATGGTACTGAAACAGAGGATGACAGACTAAAGGCCGAAATACTAAATTTCTGTTTCCAAAGCTATTTCACAGAGGAAGACTGCACTGTAGTGCCCTCTCTAGATTGTCGCACAGATGACAAAATGGTAGATATCGAAATAAACGACAGAGTGATAGAAAAACAATTAAAATCCCTCAAAAGAGGAAAAGCCGCTGGATTTTACACAGAGTACGCGAAGGAAATTGTCCTCCTTTTTGCAGCGGTGTACCGTAGGTCTCTACAAGAGCGTAGTGTTCCAAAAGATTGGAAAAGGGCACAGGTCATCCCCGATTCCAAGGACGGACGTCGAACAGATGTGCAGAACTATAGACCTATATCTCTAACGTCGATCAGTTGTAAAATTTTGGAACACGTATTATGTTCCAGTATAATTACTTTTCTGGAGACAAGAAATCTACACTGTAGGAATCAGCATAGATTTCGAAAAAGACGATCGTGTGAAAGCCAGCTCGCGCTATCCGTCCACGAGACTCTGAGGGCCATAGACACGGGTTCACAGGTAGATGCCGTGTTTCTTGACTTCCGCAAGACGTTCGATACAGTCGTTTAATGAACAAAGTAAGAGCATACGGACTATCAGACCAATTGTATGATTGGATTGAAGAATTCCTAGATAACAGAACGCAGCATGTCATTCTCAATAGAGAGCAGTCTTCCGAAGTAAGAGTGATTTCAGGTGAGCCGCAGGGGAGTGTCGTAGGACCGTTGCTATTCACAATATACGTAAATGACCTTGTGGATAACATCGGAAGTTCACTGAGGCTTTTTGCGGATCATGCTGTGGTACATCGAGAGGTTGTAACAATGGAAAATTGTACTGAACTGCAGGAGGATCTGCAACGAATTGACGCATAGTGCAGGGAATGACAATTGAATCTCAGGGTAGACAAGTGTAATGTGCTGCGAATACATAGGAAGAAAGATCCCTTATCATTTAGCTACAATATAGCAGGTCAGCAACTCGAAGCAGTTACTTCCATAAATTATCTGGGGGTGGGCGTTAGGAGTGATTTAAAATGGAATGGCCATATGAAGTTTATCGTTGGTAAAGCAGATGCCAGGCTGAGATTCGTTCGAAGAATCCTAAGGAAATGCAATCCGAAAACAAAGGAAGCAGTTTACAGTACACTTGTTCACTCACTGCTCGAATACTGCTCACCGGTGTGGGATACGTACCGGACTGTGTTGATAGAAGAGATAGAGAGGACCCAACGGAGAGCATCGCGCTTCTTTACAGGATCATTTAGTAATCGCGAAAGCGTTACTGAGATGATAAATAAACTCCAGTGGGAGACTTTGCAGGAGAGACGTTCAGTAGCTTGGTACGGGCTTTTGTTGATGTTTCGAGAGCATACCTTCACTGAGGAGTCAAGCAGTATATTGCTCCCTCCTACGTATATCTCGCGAAGAGACCATGAGGATAAAATCAGAGAGATTAGAGCCCACAGAGAGGCATACCGACAATCTTTCTTTCCACGAACAATACGAGACTGGAATAGAAGGGAGAACCGATAGAGGTAAAGTACCCTCCGCCACACACCGTCGGGTGGCTTGCGGAGTATGGATGTAGATGTAGAAGATACTGTTAAGCAGAATCAGCTTAATGCTATATTTGAAAACACTTATGCTCTCTATGCATTTAATTTCTTCAGGAATGGTACAAAGAGTTTTATGGCTGAGTACTGTACTCCTTTCTCTGCAAAAGCTAGAGTTCCTAGAGAGAGGAGGAGACGATGATAGCAGGGTGGGCGAATAAAGGACATCTCGCTTTTCAGCCAAATATCACAGCAGGCTGTGGCTGAGGCAGAGGGGATCCCAACTGGACATCATCAGTGTGTGTGTGTGTGTGTGTGTGTGTGTGTGTGTGTGTGTGTGTGTGTGTTTGAGTGAATAAATGTAGTGTGAGGATATGGTGTTTATTCGCAATTGTATAGGCCTATGCCTGCAAGATACACTTCTAATTACTTTATTATATTCAATACTCTGTGCTTAAGTGTAGAATATCATCCTGTGAAATACGAGTGAATGAAAATAAGAAAAATACGAGGGGTGTTCAATAAGTAACGCAAGTCATCTTTTTCTTAGCCAATTTCGGTGGAAAAAAATACAGAATTTGTTGTGACATGTGGAATATTCCCGCTTCAGCTCCTCCAGTTTCGTGAAGTTCTGATAGATGGCGACGCTATACGTAGCCTTCAAACTGGTGTCTGGAACACATCTGCGTTCCAAACATAGAAATGTCGTTGTTTCTTTTGGCGGTAAACGAGGGCGTCGCAGATATTCAGAGGCGCTTGCAGAATTTTGGAGACGTAGCAGTGAACAAAAGCACGCCTGTCATCATCGCAACAATGTCGCGCAATTCTGCCCGATCTGCCTCGTGCCGGCCGACCACACACTCCTGCAATGTTGGAACGTGCGGACACTCTCATTGCAGGCGATCGACGGATCACAATCAAAGACCTCGCTGCCCAACTCGACATCTCTGTCGACGGTACTGACACGCTAATTCACAAGCTGGGATACACGGAGGTTGTGCCGCTGGGTTTCCCGCCGCCTAGCAGAAGATCATTAGGGCGTTGGACGACTATACGAGGTGCGACAATAAAGTAATGAGACTGATTTTCTTTGCAAGATGTGGCAACCCTGCAGGTTTGCATAGGCCCAATATCTTTGACCTTGGTCTATAAGCTGCTTCTTGTCCAAGAGGCACATCGATGCAACTGCTCAGTCGTGAGTTGTGCTGTATTAAGTTAACAAATGTTTGTGTCTCTCGTCACGGAAATGGAACCGCATAATATTGCGCAATGGTATGCCATTTCTTTTTGAGTTAAATTGGGTGAAAACGCGACGACAACTTACGGTAAGCTTCAGGAGGCTTTTGGAGAGGAGATTATGTCAAGAGCTCAAGTTTTTCGTTGGCATAAAATGTTTTGTGAAGGCAGAACGAATGTTGAAGATGAAGACCACAGTGGTCGACCGTCAACGTCAAGGATGGATGTCAACTTGGCGAGGGTGCGTGAACTCGTACGATCTGATCGAAGATTATCCGTGAAAATGATTGCAGAAGAACTGAACATTAATTGAGGTACGGTTCGTCTAATAATAACTGAAGATCTTGGTATGAGAAAGATTTGTGCAAAAATGGTCCCCAAAAATCTCGCACCACAACAGCGAGAAACACGGAAAAATGTGGCAGTCGATCTGTTACAGCAAACGGAAATCAATCCAGAATTGTTGAGCCGTGTTATCACTGGTGATGAAAGTTGGTTTTTTCAGTACGATCCAGAGACAATACGCCAACGTTCGCAATGGTGCTCAAAGGGATCACCCAGACCAAAAAAGCTCGCATATCAAAGTCAAAAGTGAAATGCGTGCTTGTGTGATTCTTTGATTCCAAGGGAATTGTTCATAAAGAGTGGGTGCCTCCTGGACAAACACTTAACCAATATTACTACAAAGAAATTTTAGAAAGACTTCGTAAAAGAGTTCTTCGTGTCCGTGCCAACATTGCTGATATTTGGAGTCTGCATCACGATAATCTGCCATCCCATACTGCTCCATCAGTACAGCAATTTTTAACCTCAAAACAAATTTCAGTACTACTACAGCCACCTTATTCACCAGATATCGCTCCGTGCGACATTTTTCTATTTCCAAGAGTGAAAATGGCGGTCAAGGGACCCATTTTCAAACAACACAAGATGTCCAAAAAGATGTGACGAGGGTCTTGGAGGATATTACAGTACACGAGTTCCAGAAATTTTACCATCAATGGCAGAAGCTCTGGAAAAAGTGTGTGCTGTCAGAATGGAACTACTTTGAAGGATACAACACTAAACTTGACTAAAACGGTAAGCAACATTTTTTTTCACATCAGTCTCATTACATTATTGTCGCACCTCATTCGTGCGTAATTACTAATGCATTACGGCACTGATGGCGAAAATTTCTTGTCGAACATCGTCGCAGGCGATGCAGTAAGAGTTCATTACCTCAAACTGTAAGGAAAACGTCAATCCACGGTGTGGCGCCACGCTACCTCTTCTCCGAAGAAACAGTTCAAAGGTGCACCCTCAGCTGGTAAAGTTCTGGCACTCTGAAGCGGTATTCTGTTTGATGTCCTCAGTCATGTTGCAACGATCAGCTCTGAAGTGTATCGTGCTACCGCCAGGAAGTTGAAGAAACGACTTCCACGTGCTCGTCGCCACAAAAACACAGGCGAACTTCTCCTTCACCCTGACAACGCAAGCTCTCGCACAAGCGTCTGCGCACGCTACAGGAGCTCACAGAACTTCACTGGACTGTTGTTCCTCATCCATATCACACCTTGTCTTGTATCTGTTTGGCTCAATAAGGGGTGCAGTATGTGGATGACTGGAGTGTTGTTGATGCAGTAAGACGTTGGCTCCGACGTCGACCAGTAGACTGGAACCAGTTTGCTTCCAGTAAGATGGCTAAGGCTGCAGCATGAACGGAGATTATGTTGAAAAATAAGATTTTGCAGGCAGAAGAATGGGGAATATTCTGCTGTTCTGCTAATCCTGAAGCAAAACAGAGAAAAAGCCTGCTTCCAGAAAAAAAGTACTTATTGTCGCATTACTTATTGAACGCCCGTCGTATATTAACTTATTGACTGTTGTGTCCGGAGAGTCGATAGTTATTGTTGCGAGAAACGTTTTAGCTGCTGATTTATAATTTCTTTCCACTTAAAGTTCTCATCAATATGCACATTAAGTAACTTGGAACTTTTTACTCTGTTTATTAGTTTTTCTTAGTGAACTACATTCATAATAGCTAGGGTGTTTTTAGCGGAAAAACTGCATGAGCTATAGTTTTTCTAATTTTAAAGCTAGCCTTTTTGTACTAAAGCAGTTAATAAATTAAGAAAAATTATCATGTACTAGTATCCTCGCCGGCCGCGGTGGTCTAGCGGTTCTAGGCGCGCAGTCCGGAACCGCGCGACTGCTACGGTCGCAGGTTCGAATCCTGCCTGGGGCATGGATGCGTGTGATGTCCTTAGGTTAGTTAGGTTTAAGTAGTTCTAAGTTATAGGGGACTGATGACCACAGATGTTAAGTCCCATAGTGCTCAGAACCATTTGAACCAGTACTTTCCTCGTGGATATCTCGTTGATCGGACAGACGATACAGCTCGTATATTCCGTCAGAAGGACGTACTCCGTCTAGTTACGTTACTGTGAGCAGCACCTATGTTTGACTTGTACGTGTAATAACCACTCAAAGACGGCAGATGGCAACACCAGCAGTGAAGGGAACGCAAATGGTGTCGGAGGACACTGAAAACAGTGCAGTGGTAGCCGTAATGAGGAAAAGGAGCAGTTTATCTGACTGCCAAAAGAGCGTGATCATTGGCTTTCGGGCCAAGGGCGAAAGTATTTTCAAGACGGATATTTTTGTAGACTATTCACGTGCCGCCACGGTTAAAGATCACAGTGTGTGGGAAATTGCCACAATCCGAAACCAGCGCCGAGGGAGGTGTAGTGCACCAGGGGTGAACGATAGCCGCGGAAATGCAGACGGACGAATAGATGTGCAACTGTTGAGCAAGTGGTCGCCCAGACGAACCGAGCGGCCTCCGTCAGCACTCCTCAACGACAGTTCAGCGAACGGTGGCGTGTGTGGGCGGGCGTCTGCAGCGGGCACGTTGTTCATGCAGCCGTGCTGACTGCTGACCATCAGCGACAAAGACTGGAATTTTCGTACCAGTAGCTCAGCTGGACGTCCACTGGTTGGCGACAAGCGGCCTTTACAGGTGGCGCATTGCGCTCCACCGACATGGAACTTCTGAAAGCAAACGCCCAGCAACAATCGTCGGAAGGATTCAGGCCGGAGGAGGGAGCGTTATGATCTGGAGAATGTTTCCCTCGGTGATCTGGTCGTTCTGGGAGGGACAATGGATCAACACAAGTATGCTTCTCCCCTGGGGAACCATTTGGATCTCTACGTGCAGATTGTTTTTCCTTGGGCATGATGGCATCTCCCAGCAGCACAATGCGGCGTGACGGACAGCTCGCAGAGTACGTGCATGGATCGAAAAGGAATCTGAGAGAGCACCTGGATCGGGTTATCCGCGCCACGGATCCTCAACCGACAACCGGCACGGCACGGCACTGGAGTCGGGATGCCTCCACTCCTCTGCCTGTATCTTCCAGAACCTCATTGACTCTCTACCTGCCCGTCTCGCAGCTGTCCGCGAGCAGGTGGCTATTCAGGGTTTTGACTTGTGTTCACGTTCATGTGACTGGACATCGTGTTATTCCTCTTGCGTCAAATGAAAGGGTAAATAATTAAGACGGAGCAAGAACAGTTTGGCCGGATGCTCGACACCTGCAGACAGCCATCGTGATTTCTACGTACACGGGCGGCAGAATTAGAATTCATAGAAGCCTGAGCAACGACATGCACAAAATTAGCCAACTGAAACACCAGATCGTTCAGATTGCCGTGTTCTGCGTTAAGAATACTCTTTGCGGATGCACTGAGCTGTCCAAAATTTGATATCGTAAGCTGCGGTAGAGTGCAAGTATGTAAGGTTTTATTTTGGAAAACAGGAAATGCAGTGAAATGTCCTACTGCCGATCAAATGCTGTGATAATACCAAACGGAGGTTGAGCAAGGAACGGGTCGGAGCATGTCCTGTTCAAACGTACCACGAACGAGTTTCCCCACATTGCAAGATGTGGTCGTGTAGCACTTCAGTGTAAAAGTTTTGATTCGTAGTAGATTCCACCTCAAGCAGATGAGGCACTGCCGTCTAACCAACACATCGTGTGAGTACTAGAAAGATGCCTCCGTCTTTTCGTATATTAGACACTGAAAATTATTTTGGTATCTTGTGACCCAATATTAAGAGAAACTTATGGTCGTCATAAGCGCTCATATTCAGTTCTCTGGCAAAAGCGACGGCGATATACGTGGAACGCTCGGACTGACGTTTTTCCCGTAAAAATGAGGTCCTACTGCCGACGCTGAAGGGATTGGGTTCACCTGCCGACAATGGAGGGCGCAATATGGGCAGTTTCCACGATACGGACAAGCACTGTCAGCTGTTTCGCTCTTGGTATAAAAGAAGACGCCCTGTAGTGGTCCCACTGCATTCTGTGAGCAGTGTGTAGACCTTTTGCACCAAAATTAGAACGTGGAGAGAAGTTATTTGTTGTGAGACTATATACTGTCGCATAACAAACGACCTGTTGTATTTCTCCGGACGGCGACCAAATTTGTGTTGCGAAACAGCACCGAAGAGTGCGAGGTCAAAATTTCAGCGGCTCCCTGTCAACGTCATCAAATATGATGTAAGTAAGATATCCATTACTGAACGGCCTTACTAAAGTTTTTATAAAAACACTTCTGTAAATTCTATGACATAACTCCCTAGTTATCGAGTAGGAAACTGCACTATAGAACGGAGGCAAGTGCAGTAACTGAACAATACCGCTCTCTGTAGCAGTTATTAATGTTTCTCCCCATCCTTTTCAAGTACAGAGCGTAGGAAGAATGATTGCTTTGACTCCTCTGTGCAAGTCTACTCTTGCTCCGTGGCCCAGTGGGGGCGACACTTAGAGGTCTGTAGTATATTCCTAGGTTTCTCATTCAACGCTGCTTGTTTAAGGTATGTCTGTGCGCTTTAGAGGGATATCTGGCGTCTGTCCTCCGTCGTGTTCCAGCCCAGGGTACAGAATCTGTGTTCAAATGGTTCAAATGGCTCTGGGCACTATGGGATTTAACATCTGTGGTCATCAGTCCCCTAGAACTCAGAACTACTTAAACCTAACCAACCTATTTCTCTGCCTCGTGATGGCTGGGTGTTGTGTGGTGTCCTTAGGTTAGTTAGGTTTAAGTAGTTCTAAGTTCTAGGGGACTGATGACCATAGATGTTAAGTCCCATAGTGCTCAGAGCCATTTGAACCTAACCAACGTAACGACATAACACACATCCATGCCCGAGGCAGGATTCGAGCCTGCGACCGTAACGGTCGCGCGGTTCCAGACTGTATAGCGTCCCCAGTGCCATATTACGAAAAGACTTTAAATTATTTATAAAAAAGACATTCATAATTTGTAAGAGATTTTTTTTTCATGTAGCCGTAACATAAGAATTTCTCTGTCCAAGTTTCAAATGCAAAGAAATAATTTATGACAAGATACACTCTTTTGTTAATTTTTTAGTCGTCTTCATTACTGCTTCTCTTGTTTTTCTTGTGTGTCGACGGACATCTTGCGTGTGCTGACAAATGTAAGCATATTTGTATGAGTTAAGCATATAATATACTGATTTAATATTATTGTGCACTTTTAATTTGTAAGAGGTGATCCCGATTTCATGTCCGCCTTCCTTGAATTAACCTGCATTCAAGTAATTTACAGCTCAACAATTGCAGCGGCCGATGCAGCCAACGACGCCATTACGTGGCGATATTAACTTATGAAAAAAATTAGCGGAAGCTGAAAACTCGCCCGCTATTAGCATAATATTAATTTTTCTCCACAGCCGCCCGACGTTGCAGAAAATACTTAGCTTTAAGATTCTTATTTTCAGTACCATAGCCGAGACCCAGAGCCAGGACTCTGACTACAATACAATGGTTAACGGAGGTAAGAAAACTCTCGCGCGTGTGTGGGCCGCAATTGTAACTAATAACTAAAGATCTTATGCTTTAAGGTGAACTGACTAGCCGAGGAAATTAATATGAAAAGTTTAATACATTGTACAACTTATATGCTCATGTTTTAAGATTCAACGAGTCTAACATTCATTAACGTAACGAATAATTTGAAATTAATATTGTTAAAAAGGAGAACTTCAGGAACGCATTTAATCGTAAAATCAAAATTTAAATGAAATATCATTTTTATTAAGGCCCACCACGTAAGTCGGCAACAATCAAATAATAATAATCACAATAATAATATATATATTAAATTACGACGGCCGAAGTTACGCGAGAACTGAAGCACCTAGAACCGCTCGGCCACTGCGGCCGACTCCAGAATCTGTGTGACATTGTCCGTAGGTCGACGAAACCTATGGCCATTAGCGCTGACCTCCTTCGTATATTACGATTATTCAGTGTTACGCCTATTTGGTACGGATGGCGCACACTTCACCAACATTGCACGACGCGAATCAGTGCTGTTCTGCGCCTATCAACTGACCGAAGTGAGCCACCTGCTGTACCTACGACTGAGCGTACGTGATCGTTCCATTTCACTTCCCCACAGATTGCTACACCAACGTGTTCTTACGACTTCACTGATTCCAGTTGTGGTTAGTTGACATTGCGGTCACAGCATACAACGTTTTTCAACGTTTAAATCAAGTTGGCAGTGTTTGCATCACTTGACTGAATATACTGCAGATACAGCTTTTCTCGGACAGTTCTTTACTGTAGATAACTCGCTGGATACCCGGCGTTTTCACGCTACTAAATCTTTATGACGAGACATCTTTTGAGCTGTGTGCGTACAATGATACAATTCTGCAGGTACATCAGGCGGTATACGTGGACACTGTCTGCGAATTGTGCTGCGAACAGAGTTACTTGAAATGAAGTAATTAACTGAAAAAGTCACTCACGATACGGCAGGTTTTCGTGCATCTTGCTCTTTATGACGTCTTATTTCCTGTGTTGTGTGTCGTATAATGATATATATTTGCACGTACGTATGCGTTGTGAATAGAATTAGTAGTAAGGAATTAATAAATTAAAAGATCGTCCCTGATGCTGCAGTTCTACTGCATGGACAGTGGAAATGTACTAATCGAGAAACTTTTTTTCCTTTAATCATTTTGTGGGAGGTGTGAGCGAGAAAAAGACTCGTAAAAGTTTGAAATTATGTGTGAGCTTTATTGCAACTCACTAAGAGCGCTCATACTAGGTGACTATATTCTAGCCACTTACCCACCGTGAACTACGCTACTACTTCACCCCCATCCCTTCGGGAGAGAGCTGGTTCTTACCCCACAGTGATTCTTTCCAGACAGTATGCCAGACGTGTACCAAGTTTCGTTGAAATCGATACACAGGTTTAGGAGGAGATATGGCTCTGAGCACTATGAGCACTAGGCGACTTAACTTCTGAGGTCATCAGTCGTCTAGAACTTAGAATTAATTAACCTAACAAACGTAAGGACATCACACACATCCATGCCCGAGGCAGGATTCGAACCTGCGACCGTAGCGGTCGCTCGAATCCAGACTTTAGCGCCTAGAACCGCACGGCAACTCCAGCCGGCTGAAGAGGAGATATGGAACATATATACATACATAGATACGTTCTCGTACATCTACTTTCATAACAATTGTATGGATTGCGTCGTCTGCAAAATACCGGAGGCTGCTGTTTATATTGTCTGTAAGGTATAAAGGTATAAATATATTGTCTGTAAGGCTACCGATAGCTCTCCATTCTGTATCCCAACTAACGGGAAATCCTCAATCTAGTTACAAATATCTTTTGATATATTCCATACGGCGGAATTTTGTTGACACTCTTTAGTGTGACACAGAGCCGAATGTGGAATGCTTTTCGGACTTCACTGCATCTATCTGACTGCCTTGATCCACGGTTTACAGAATGTCGTGCGGCAGGTGACGCATGCTTTCGGAACCGTTGCTGGTTGGCCACTAGCAGGTAATATTTTCGACATACCCCGCTATATTTCAGCTCATAATATTTTCTGATATTCGACAACACGTGAATGTAATCAAGATTTTGCGCTAGTTTTGTGGGTTACTCCCGTTACCCTTTTTGTAGACGGGTATAATCTGTCCATTCTTCCAATTAATGAGCACAATTTTATGTTAGAGGGATCTACAGTATATAATGGCTCAAACGTGGGCTGACGCAGCTGCAGATTCTGAATAGAATCGGACAGGGATCCCTTCGGACGCTGCACCTTCTCTTATTTTAGCGTTTTCTTCTGTTTCTCTATACTCTTGACACTAATATCTAAATCACTCGCCCTTGTAACGACGCTCAAATTATTGTAACGTAGAATCATATTTTCCTGTGTAAAGAAATATTTGCAAACAGAGTTCAGAATTCCTGATCTTTCTTTGCTACCCTGAAATTCTGTTCCTGTATCATCCATTATTGTCTGGTCAGCCATTTTTATAGATAGAATCTGTTTGGGTTTTGTGAAAGGTCTTACCACAATATTCCGTTTTGTTTTGCACCTATTGTGCAGTAGTCGCTATTTCTATAGACTTTGGAGAGTGTATAGAATGGAGGGTCCCTTCCGCCTCGAACTGTTCTATCAGGCGCGTACCTAAAGAGTGCTTGATTAATTATTCTTCTACAGTTGAGTAACAGTTCTGTACAAGATACTAAAAACAACCCAATTTTTCAAGTTTCTTCTTCAGTTATGACGTAACGCCTCTTCATTTAATTTACTAAACACGTTGATATTTCTGCTTGTTTTAATTTCCCTGTGTTCTGCAGCATAATAGTTCCTATAACTGCCTCGTTGTCACTGATACGATTTCCAATGTGGACGTCCTGCAAGAGAGCATGTTTATTTGTTGCCAGTAGCTCTAAGAAAGTTTCGTAGTGAATGTAGCTTTCGAAGGAGGTATATACTATCGTTTCTGACGACCTTTCTCTCTGGCTGAATTTGATGACAGGTAGAAGAATCCAATTATAAGTTTATATCCACCCTTGACAACGTTTTGCACAAACCATCTCGCTTGCAGTTTCCTGAGTTTCTTGTCTACTGGTACGGATTCACCGTCTCCATTTAATGTTAGCCTATTTCATCGATATACACTTGGATTTGCACCAAACATCTCACTGCCGTCAGTTTCAGGTTTTAACCAGCTCTCTCAAAAGTTGGCATTTTGTTGCGAATGCTTCATTATCTCTGTAGCGGGTGGTGAGTTGGCTGCTCTAAAACGCGGATGGTAGTGTACCTAGGAACACATTATGTTCCCTGGTCAGTGTTTGTGTTTGGGTCTAGCGACCAGTTTCACAATTGTATGAAGGACTGCGCGCTACAGATCTCCACAGGCAGTTTCCTGCGTTTTCTACAGTTCCTGTCGTTCCTGTTTTATGCAGAATTTTTAATTTTGTGAGTTCTACACACTTAAGTGCAGTGTCGTATATTGAAGCTGTGTTGAAGATGATGTTAAAATCTTCGATTACAGATTTTTTGGCGAGTAGAATTCTGTTCATTTTTGAAACTAGTTGTTCAGGGTGAACATTAATAAAATCCTCATAGTGCAGGGACGGATTCCTGACTGAAAGTGGAGGAAAAAAAGGATCTATTAACGTGTGTCCGGAAATGGACGGTGTGCGTGCAACGACAACAAACCGTCCCGAAACGCAGTACAGAGCTGCATCGCATCCACGTCACCACAGATGTTCAAAGTTCCCCCATGGCATGCAGTGTCATGCAGAATACGCGTGATCATACTTTGGCTTACACCATGCCGGCGAGCCCCTTGCGTGATCGGTGTAATAGGGTTCGTCTCAGTATCCTGCAGAACCCGATCCTCTAAATGTGGTGTACGCGCTGTCAGCCAGATCCCTGCACGTTCTTCAGTCTGAAAGGAACACGATCACACAGTCGTTCCAAAAGGCTCGAAATGTTGTGTGCCATAGACACGGGTTCCCAGGTAGAAGCCGTGTTTCTTGACTTCCGCAAGGCATTCGATACAGTTCCGCACAGTCGTTTAATGAACAAAGTAAGAGCATACAGACTATCAGACCAATTGTATGATTGGATTGAAGAGTACTTAGATAACAGAACGCAGCATGTCATTCTCAATGAACAGAAGTCTTCCAAAGTAAGAGTGATTTCAGGTGTGCCGCAGGGGAGTGTCGTACGACCGTTGCTATTCACAATATACATAAATGACCTTGTGGATAACATCGGAAGTTCACTGAAGCTTTTTGCGGAAGATGCTGTAGTATATCGAGAGGTTGTAACATTGGAAAATTGAACTGAAATGCAGGAGGATCTGCAACAAATTGACGCGTGGTGCAGGGAATGGCAATTGAATCTCAATGTAGACAAGTGTAATGTGCTGCGAATACATAGAAAGAAAGATCCTTTATCATTTAGCTACAATACAGCAGGTCAGCAACTGAACGCAGTTAATTCCATAAAATATCTGGGAGTAGGCATTAGAAGTGATTTAAAATGGAATGACCGTATAAAATTAATCGTCTTTAAAGCAGATGCCAGACTGAGGTTCATTGACAGAATCCTAAGGAAATTCAGTCCGAAAACAAAGGAAGTAGATTACAGTACACTTGTTCGCCCACTGCTTGAATACCGCTCACCGGTGTGGGATCCGTACCAGATAGGGTTGATAGAAGAGATAGAGCAGATCCAACAGAGAGCAGGCCGCTTCGTTACAGGATCATTTAGTAATCGTGAGATCGTTACGGAGTTGATACATAAACTCCAGTGGAAGACTCTGCAAGAGAGACGCTCAGTAGCTCGGTACGGGCTTTTGTTGAAGTTTCGAGAACATACTTTCACCGAGGAATCATGCAGTATATTGCTCCCTCCGACGTATATCTCGCGAAGAGACCATGAGGATAAAATCAGAGAGATTAGAGCCCACACAGAGGCATACCGACAATCTTTCTTTCCACGAACAATACGAGACTGGAATGGAAGGGAGAACCGATAGAGGTACTCAAGGTACCCTTCGCCACACACCGTCAGGTGCCTTGCGCAGTATCAATGTAGATGTTGTTTTGGCACAGCCGTGCTGCCTCTCGACCGTTTCCATCTGCTTGGCCGCATACGAACACCATCTCGGCTTGTTTCCGACAGGAACGCCGGACCATTCTGCTGCTTACAGTGCGTATCGTGTGGACGGTTAGGCCATATATTTTCGATCGTGCAACATTTTGTACCTTGGAACACGAGAGGATCTGACGTGGAACACATGATACATGCAAATAAATGGAATTTCTTTAACGTCTTAGGAATTTTAATGCTCTCGATAACAGAAATTTGTCTCACTTTCCAATAGCTTCTGTTTCAAATTGTATTTAATTTGTAATTATTTTTGGTAGGCCTTCTACTTAATTTGATTTCATTTATTGAGTCTTCGTGAGTAGTAGTGTGATAATGTAACAGGCCGTTAAATACGAGGTTGGCCAGAAAGTAATGCATCAAATTTGCTTTCCTTCGACAGTTCGTTATTGAACATGATGAGAATTACACACAGGAAAGAATGGTATTCTATCTACACACGTAATCTCCATCCCGTTCTGTGGCCTTCCTCCAGCGCGAAACAAGGGCGTGTATGCCCTGTAGGTAGCAGTCCTTGTCCTGGTGGCGGAGCCAGTGCTTCACTTTGTAAACTTCCTTTGCTGACTGACAGACGCAGCGCTTACTGCCGAGTCATAATGCGTCTGTCCTCGCGAATAACGACGTCATCCGCTGCAACACGTCACGTGTGACAGCCGTGGCTGGTCTTTCCGACCGCTGCAAATCGTGCAGCTCCGCCGAACCGCCTTGTCATGACCTCACCCTCCGTGCCCAGCGACTAACTGTACTTCTGTCGGCAGCAGATGCTCCACAGACTTAGCGCAATCGTTTGTCAATATTCCCCACAGTTTCTATCTCTGCAGCGAGGAATTCATTGACGGCACGTTGTTTGTAACGTACATCACCTAAAGACGCCATTTTGAAACCGTCCACTAGCTACGCTACCTGTCGGAAGTGACGGAAGTGAAGGAATACATACGAAACGTTTCACATTCGTAGCATTGTTTTCGGCTGAGAAAAAAAATGCGATGCATTACTTTCTGGGCAACGCTCGTACATACTGACAAGATTTATTTTTCAATGGAATATTTGTTTTCGGTAGATGATCATGTTGTACGTTGGAAAATGTTTTTCACATATGGAAAAACTTTCCTTTTCCACACAAATTTTTGTAATTTCAGAAAAAGACTGCAGCACACAAAAATTGACTGGTATTATGAAAACTGAAGTAAGAACACACATGAAACTTCTATTTTACGACTGGCTAGAGGATAAAGTGTGAAGAGTGTTCTAAGGCACAACGCTCCCCTTACATTATAGTTCTCACTGCCGTGACGAAAGTCACAGAGGCTGGAAGTTGGTTTGTTATAGAACTTCCGAAGTCTCTGGTTCAAGCCTTCGAGTTACAACCAGGAGCCACGATGATTTCTTAATAATGATGTTTGCTTCGTTGGACTTCCCTGAGCAAGGCGATCTCCTCTACTTGCTCTGCAAGTCGCTGGAACGACCCAAATATGACGAGACAACACGTATCTTTCTTTTCCCCAACATGCGCCACAGTCTGCAGTCTTTTGCACCCTGCTTGCTCAGCGACTGCCAGAACAGCTTCCTCAACGCGTTCAATGCAAGCTTCCTCCGGCCATACATACCGCGTGCGCAAGGCGTTCCTTCCCATCACGTGTTACCATCTTCCATGCTCCGGAGACGCACGGTACTGGGTCCGGGATCGTAATTTTGAACGCCCTCTTTGGTGACGATCGTTGACTCTTTTTGGTCTTATTTCTTCATTTCTGCCGTACTTATCGCAATAAACGTGTTCTCTATGTGTTAGTGTCTTCCTTTTCCTGCGTTTTGTGTTGTTGCTACCGCACCAGGAAAGCTTTCCCAGCCATGCATTGCTGTGTGATTTTTTCGCCTGGGTATACTCTACCTCTCCTGAAAGTATGTGCTGAAACAACCTGTAGATTTTGCGCCTGGATTCCACAGAAATGGAGACTCGTATGTCGTGCATCAAAGTTGTTGATTTCTGAATGAATTGGTTTATAGCAAAAAGAGAGAAGTAAAGTTGCTACTCACCATATAGCGGAGATGCTGAGTGGCGATAAACACGACAAAAAGATTCATACAATCATAGCTTTTGGCCATTATGGCCTCTGTCAGCAGTAGACACACATACACACACACACACACACACACACACACACACACACACACACACACACACGCAAGCGCAACTTGCACGCACGTCTGCAGTCTCAGAGAGCTGAAACTACAGTATGTGTCGGCACTACCTACAGAGACGTCCGGCCAGTTGAGCAGGGAAGTTTTTCGACTATGATCCGTAGGTCACCTCGAGTGAGAGTGTCCGCACGTTGGGACACTCCAGCAGTCACACCTGTGTGCCACTGGCCGGTACGGACGAGACCGGACAGGTTTGCGCCACCTTGCTGCGATGATGACAAGCGCGTCGCCCAACGATTCGCTGTGGTTTTGTTCACTGCCAGGTCTCGGCAGACATCGTGCAATCCCTTATGAATACCAACGATGCCCTGCTTTTCCACGAAGGCAAACTGAATGAGAGGTCACAGCTTGGGACGCATCTCCGTTACACACGCCACTTTGAAGGCGACTTATAGCGCCGCCACCTGTGCGGACTTCATGACACTATGGGAGCAGAAGCGGGAATATTCCACGATGTCTCACAACAAATTCAGCATTTTTTTGAACCGAACTTGACCAAGAATAGAAGAATAGAACGCCCCTTACATATTATGCGACCTTTTTTAATTATTTGTTATTTGTTTGGCTCCAGTCAGTATCCGATATACAGGGTGGTCCATTGATAGTGACCGAGCCAAGTATCTCACGAAATAAGCGTCGAACGAAAAAACTACAAAGAACGAAACTCGTCTAGCTTGAAGGGGGAAACCACATGGCGCTATGGTTGGCCAGCTAGATGGCGCTGCCATAGGTCAAACGGATATCAACTGCGTTTTTTTTTTAATAGAAATCCCCATTTTTATTACATATTCGTGTAGTACGTAAAGAAATATGAATGTTTTAGTTGGACCAATTTTTTCGCTTTGTGATGGATGGCGCTATAATAGTGACAAACGTATAACTACGTGGTATCACGTAACATTCCGCCAGTGCGGACGGTATTTGCTTCGTGATACATTACCCGTGTTAAAATGGACCGTTTACCAATTGCGGAAAATGTCGAATCGTGTTGATGTATGGCTGTTGTGATCAAAATGCCCAACGGGCGTGTGCTATGTATGCTGCTCGGTGTCCTGGACGACATCATCCAAGTGTCTGGACCGTTCACCGGATAGTTGCGTTATTTAATGAAACAGGAAGTGTTCAGCCACATGTGCAACGTCAACCACGACCTGCAACAAATGATGATGCCCAAGTAGGTGTTTTAGCTGCTTAGGCGGCTAATCTGCACGTCAGTAGCAGACAAACTGCGCGAGAATAGGGAATCTCAAAATCGTCGGTGTTGAGAATCCTACATCAACATCGATTGCACCTGTACCATATTTCTGTCCATCAGGGATTGCATGGCGACGACTCTGAACGTCGTGTACAGTTCTGCCACTGGGCACAAGAGAAATTACGGGACGATGGCAGATTTTTTGCATGCGTTCTATTTAGCGACGAAGCGTCATTCACAAACAGCGGTAACGTAAACCTGCATAATATGCACTACTGGGCAACGGAAAATCCACGATGGCTGCCACAAGTGGAACATCAGCGATCTTGGCAGGTTAATGTATGGTGCGGCATTATGGAAGGACGGATTATTGGCCTTCATTTTAACGATGGCAATCTGAATGGTGCAATGTATACTGATTTCCTACGTAGTGTTCTACCGATGTTACTACAAGACGTTTCACTGCATGACAGAATGGCGAAGTACTTCCAACATGATGGATGTCCGGCACATAGCTCGCGTGCGGTTGAAGCGGTACTGAATAGCATATTTCATGACAGGTGGATTGGTCGTCGAAGCACGTTCACTGGATGTGACGTCCCCGGATTTTTTTCTGTGGGGAAAGTTGAAGGATATTTGCTATCGTGATCCATCGACAACGCCTGACAACATGCGTCAGCGCATTGTCAATGCATGTGCAAACATTACGGAAGGCGAACTACTCGCTGTTGAGAAGAATGTCGCTACACGTATTGCCAAATGTATTGAGGTTGACGGACATCATTTTGAGCATTTATTGCATTAATGTTGTATTTACAGGTAATCACTCTGTAACAGCATGCGTTCTCAGAAATGATAAGTTCGTAAAGGTACATGTATCACATTGGAGCAACCGAAATAAAATGTTCAATCGTACCAACGTTCTGTATTTTAATTTAAAAAACCTACCTGTTACCAACTGTTCGTCTAAAATTGTGAGCTATATGTTTGTGACTATTGCAGCGCCATCTATCACAAAGTGAAAAAAGTGGTCCAACTAAAACATTCATATTTCTTTACGTAATACACGAATATGTAATAAAAATGGGGGTTCCTATTTTAAAAAACGCAGTTGATATCCGTTAGACCTATGCCAGCGCCATTTAGCGAGCCACCCATAGCGCCATCTGGTTTCCCCCTTTAAGCTAGACAAGTTTCGTTCTTTGTAGTTATTTCGTTTGACGCTTATTTCGTGAGATATTTGGCCCGGTCACGATCAATGGACCACCCTGCAAATAGAATGATTCACACACACACATTTATCAATGATTCGCATAAAAATTTTCATTGGTTGAAAACATATTACTTTTATCACGATGTGCTCCTGTCATTACCATGCGATGTCACTCCAAACGACAGTTCTAAGTGGAACATTCATGCTTCCAGACAACTTTCCTGCCGTGCTCGCTGCTTACATCACGTAAGTAATTTAAAAAAATGGTAAAGTTCCCTTATTTAACGTTGTTATCTGAATAATTTTTTTTTTTGTAGTTCTCGAACAAAGCACTCTACGGCACTCAAGTACCTGGCAGTACGTACTTGATGCTACCATGTGAAGCCCGGCTGCATCGCTGGTGCTACTACAAAATGTAGCTGTCTCAGATGTCATGAATGTTTCCATGCACAAGGCGAAACATTTGGGTTGTTAATGTTATGGCTGCCGTTGTTGTTGCTGTTGTGATCCTCGAAACGAGGACTGGGTTGCTTCATCTAGTCTATCCTGTGCAGCTCTCTGCCTCTCTGCATAACTATTGCAACCCATATACCCAAGATCCCACTTAATGTAGTCGGGTCTTGAGTTTCTCCCGCACCCGTAATTTTCTCCATTTCCCTGTGATGGATCTTATCGCAAGGGAGACATCAATAAACTCTTCTGCCTAACTTAAAACTTTCTCCTTCACATACACCGCTGGCCACTAAAACGTCAACAGCAGGAAGGAGTAATCGCACATAATGAAATTGTGCTTATCGTGCGTATAAAGCAAAATAGAAAGAACATTTGATTAAATCTGAGGGTGACATGGTGGTGTGCATAGAGTAAAATTTGGCACACAGACCTGCAGCCTCTGGCAACGAGAATAGCTCAGTCAACGAAGACCAAAAAAGACCGAATAGGGAAAAAATCCTGTAGTTACCAATTTTTGTACACTATTACGAGTGAATGTCATGAACTACATACTAAATAATCCCCACTGGAGGATGGGAGAGTGGGTGGTATGTGTGTGGGGCTTCTAATAGCAATTTTTGGTTATGTTTACCTGACACACTCGGAAACCGAAGCTGTTAGCGACAATGTTTTCCGGTACAAAATTGAACTAAATTAAATTTCCTACAGAAAATAATTTCAGCGGCACAAGGGACACTTTGTCGTTCATGATCCCGCTTTTGCCTTGCCCTACACTGAGCTGCCGTGCTGTCATACCGATGCACGCAATTTTTAAAAAATCGGGCACTTCTGCTTTACCTTTCGCTCGCCATAGTATTGACGATATTCTCTGTATAGTAAATTTTGAATAGGAACAATGAATATGCCTGTGATCTTTTAACGTTGTGAGTATACAGGGTGTTTCGAAACGGACTTTACAACTTTTAAAAGTCATATAATTTTATTGAAAGAGGATATAGAGCTGGGTTTAGTGTTATTTTGTAGGGAAACACATCAAGTTTTTTACCTTAAGCTAAAGATGTTGTATGTCACTTCCGTTGGTTATCCCGCACACATCCCATCGGAAGTCATATTCTTCCCAAACTCGCTGTAACATTGCAGGTGTAACTTGCTAAGTGGCGGCGTAAATTCTTGCTCTAAGTTCAGGTGGAGAAGTCGGCACAGGAGGTACAAACACGATAGCCTTGATGAAACAGCAAAAAAAAGCCGGGTGGTGTCAGGTCTGGGAAACGTAGGGGCCTCGCAATTGGCCCATCACGGCCAATCCACTGACCTGGAAAGCGGTCACTGAGCGGACGTCAGCCCCGTGGAGGGGTGGTCCACCATCTTGCAAGAAGTAAACACTTCGTTGTTGGTCATCCTCATCGACGTGTGGTATCAAAAATTGTTATAACATATCCAGGTGTACTACTCCATTGATAGTTCTCTCACGGAAAGAAAATGGACCGTACACTTTGTTCTTGCTTAATGCACAAAGAACGTTCAGTTTAGGGCTATCACGAACATGTTGCAATGTTTGATGTGGATTTTCACTGGCCCAAATCCTAAAGTAATGTGTGCTAACCTTGCCACTTAAGCGAAAAGTCGACCTGTCATAAAAGATGATTTTGTCCAAGAGAGTTCATACTCATGCAATCGATTTAACATATCCGCACAGAAGTTCTTGAGAGCAATTTCATCAGTGTCTTTTATTCCTTGTACATTCGTCAATCTGTACGATTTCAAATGCAAACGTTTTCTCAACACATTGTCGTATGTGGAATTTGCAGTTCACGAGATGCACTTCGGATCCATTTCGTAGCACTGTTGACAAAACGTCACTCGCTCAGCGACGTCATCAGATGTGCATGGACGACCTGATGATTTCCCATGTCTTACCGAACACCCTGTTTATACAATACATTTATGCCACTCATAAACTGTAGGCCTACTAGGAGGATCTTTAGCGTACTTGGTACTGAAATTACGCAAAACAGTTGTCGCCGACTTCGATTCTTCAAACTAAAACACACAGATAACACCCTCGGGTCCAGTGAAGACAGCCATCTTAAACGTAACTGCCGCTAGCTCTTCTTATGGTGCGTAATGGCGCTAGCGAATTACGCGAAACAGAACTTAAAGTATTTCCGTACAAATTGACACTACAATCACCTCTGTAGGTACTATGAATTAATTTATAAGAATTATCAAAGTTGTTAAGTTCTTTCTGAAACACAATGTATTTTAGACCTGATGATGTGGCTTAAAGCCACGAAAGCTGCCGTGTTTTAATAAACAACAATTTTACCAGCTGAAGGAGAGTTCTTCCTAACATCAGTTGCTTCTTCACCTGGAATTTTGAGACGAGTTCTAACTGCTGTTTCTTCCAGAAGCTTTATGTGAATAACTGCACCATGCAGATTTTCTGAAAGTATTGCAAGATCGTCTGCAAAAACCAGGCTGTTTATCTTAATTCCATTTGTTTTTCTTTTAGAATTATTGGTTCTGTTTTGTGATATTTTAGCTCTAAATTCCAGATTCCTACAGTTCTTTTGTACAATACAGTTGGAAGGCGGTAACAATGTATTCATTGTTACCACCTTCCACAGGCAACAGGTAAGGTGACAGTTCATTGTAGGGGACTTCAGATGTTAAGTCCCATAGTGCTCAGGGCCATTTGAACCATTTGAACAGTTCATTGTGCTACCTTCCATGGGCATCTCCTTGACGAGGCGATTCAAATGATATTTCACACGCGACACCTTGAGCGTAACAGACTCAAATGATAGGGAAAGTGTACTTGGCTGAATGGAAGAATATGACACTAAGTAATCCGTTTTCTTATCTGCATGTACATACATTTTGGTAGCAACGCAGATCTGGAATGGAGAGGAGGCAAGGAGCCACAACAACATTTTTCGTTAAAAGACGCTTTGCAGACCCGTGTTGAAGTACAGGGATGGGTCATAAACATCACCGTAGCTTGTTTCGCTACAGAGGCAAATGGTGTGTTTATTGCCTCAGGTATCACAAGCGGGAGGCGACTGCGCAGCTCACACTTGTTGGAGCGGCAGCATTCTCACAGGTGGAGAAGGAAATACGTAGTTAAAACAGAGCATGGCCCTTATGTGAACAGTGCATGATGAATGTTACAAAGGCCTCAGCCTCTCGTAGAACGCTCACTCGTTGGTTGAGCAGTCTGAAAATTTAGAGGAAAGGCAGATTGGTCCCTTTATATCGTTTCTTTGTTGAGGTGGAGTTAGCAGATACGGCGACTGAAAGCAATGCTTTTAGGGTGGGTGGAATAATTCCTGTACATAGCAGTTTGGTTGGCATACTGCAGCTTCAGGGAGACAATGTTCTTCATAAACAGCGGAGAGGTAGCTCGATATATGTAATTTGCAGTGCCTAAGGCTCCGTGGGGTGTGGAGAGAGATTTATTTTGTGACCACTTTGATCACAATGGACGCTAAATAGATCAGCATTCAATAAGCTGAGATTGTTATGTATTCTCCAGGTGGAGAGATCGGGAAGAGTCGTGTTAGTTAATATGCTCTTACGAGAACTGCGAAGGCATCGCTGTGCGCATCAACCCATCAACTGGGCAAGCGTGTACAGTCGTTATAGACAGACTATGGACAAACAGTCTTCTGCTTCACAGATCATTTCGTAATAGCGTATGACTGACACTTCAGTCAAGAACAAGCAGTTTTTTTTTAGGTTGACAGTCAGTACGGAGCATATGCAGTCGCCTGGCATCCGGTACACTCAGTTACACATCGTGCTGCGAACGTAAATGCCGCATTGCAATCGTGCGGGGAGTACATACAGGGAGTACATAACACGTGATGTTGTCACAGGAACGCTTTTTCATAGAGATCAGCGCCTAGTTTGGAGTTCTATACTAAACACTTGTGCACGTTGCACTCAGCCAGGCTAGATGGTAATGTTGAACATCAGTTAGGAATGGTTGCCAACTACGTTAATTAACGTTGTTTACATATATTTTATTGCAGAATCCATTTCTACAGAGTTTACCAACTATGTGACACTTCTATCAAGATTTGTGTGACATTTTTAAATTTAATTCTACCCTGAATCATTTTCTAAATAATAATAAAAAAGATAATAAAAACAACGGATATGGGAATAGGTTGTTTGTCCTAAAAGTTGGCTACCTACATTTATTAAATTAAGTTACTTGGTAGAAAAACACTTTCAGGAATGCACAAATAACCATTCTTCTGATGTCTAACCAATTCTGTGGTACGTGCTCCCTACCTAGCTGGGCCAGAACATAAACTCTTTTACAAACATTCAACACACTCAGAACGATACTTGCGTGATGAGTGGTGGCGAGCAGATGATAAGAATTGCTTGTATGTTAGTGTAGACATTTAAAGGATAAATGTGATAAACCAGCCCATTGTCTAACAGCATGTTTTATTTAAAATGGGTGAGATGCTTCTCCCATAAATTTAACAATAAGTATCGTATTTGTTAGAGTTTCATGAACTATGTTTGCTAATTTTGCTTCATCACAACATTCTCTATGATTTTATCAATTGTTTCTCTGTACATCAGATCAAATGCTTTCTTGATACACATCAGGGACAACAAACAGTTTTCCAGCCCAGATATACCGCATGATGGATGTGTTGTTGGAGTAATAGGAGCCTGCTCTATCAATCAGTTTTGTAGGGGGTACACATGTGAATGGGCATGTCTGATGGAATGTTGAGATAGATGGAGGAGTGGATGGTCAGAGAGAGGTGGCATAGGGTATGGACAGAGAAAGGTGGCATGAGGGGATGGACAGAAGGAGAGGGGGAAGAACAGGAGGGACAGAAGAGGATGTGGAGATGGACCAAGAAAGATAGGGGGAGGTGGAGATGGAGGTGAACAGGAAGAAAAAAAAAACAGGGAGCCGTAGATGGAGTTGGGCAGAGAGAGGAGGGAGGATAAGGGGGACAGCTGTATGGGGAAGAGGAAATGGACATAGACGGGAGCTGGAGATGGACAGAAAAAAGGGTAGGAGGGGATGGACAGAGAGAGGCATAGGAGGAGATTCACAGAGAGCAGCAGGAGCGGGTGGTAGAAGATGGAGCATGAAGATGGATATTGATTGACAAAGAGATGGGGTGGGATGAGATAGACTGGGTTAGGGGATGAAGAGGAGATGGATAGAAAGTGGGGCAGGACAAATTGGACAGAGAGAGGGGGATGGAAATTGGGAAGAGAATGTGGGCAGAAGAAGATGGATGGAGAGATGAGGGAAGAAACAGGCGGAAAGAGAGAGGTGGTAGAGGAATTAAACAACCCTCAGATCAAAACGTATGCTTGTATCACTCTGTTTCGCCAGTGTACAGTACAGGGTGAAAAATATTGAGAACTTCCCCGTTACAGGCATTGCTTGAAATGTCGATCACCACTATCACGTCAGAGTGTACAGTGACGCACCAATGGCTGTCTTATACTCTCAAGAATTCCACGAGTTTGGCACACTACTTTCCCAGCTGTAAGAATAGTGGCTACCAGGTCCATGCAACTATCTACCGGAGTCCTTGTGAACTACGCTCTTCTCTTGACCCCAGGAGAAGATGTCTGATGAGTGAGCTGACCATGGAACAGCACCACCACGACCAATCATCTGTCTTCCAAGCTGTACATCAATGTGTTTCCTAACTGCAAGTGCAAACTATGCCATCGCACCGTCGTGCTCAAAGCACGTAAACTGCCCCGGTTGTCTTGCACTAAAGCGTGTACTGACTGACTCATACGAATTATTCATGGAAGCTTTAAATCAAGAAATGAAATGGAAAATAGAATCTTTAAAAAGTATATTATAGATCAATGAACATGATAAAGAAAATCAACCTCTACAATGTGATGATAGAAGAAACTAATGATAGATTAGTGAACGAAACTGAAGAACCGCAATTAGCTGAAGAAACGAAACAGAAACAGTACAGAATGCTGAATCGACTCATTGTTATTAATATTTGTCGGATGCGAGACTTAAAGACAAAAAGACAGCCTTTGAATCACTACTTACATGTAGACGAAATTTTCGGCATTAGTGAAGCACTTCATGTGGCCCTTGGTCGGGGAAGCCATCACTGACTAGACACTGAAACTTTAAGAATATATATGAAAATAACAATAGAGATAATAAACATTTATCTACGTGTGTGTGAAACTTTTCAGCAAAGGGGCCCTGTTTACGGCCGGCCTGAGTGGCCGAGCGGTTCTAGGCGCTACAGTTTGGAACCGCGCGACCGCGAAGGTCGCAGGTTCGAATCCTGCCTCGGGCATGGATGTGTGTGATGTCCTTAGGTTGGTTAGGTTTAACTAGTTCTAAGTTCTAGTCGACTGATGACCTGAGAAGTTGAGTCGCATAGTACTCAGAGCCAATTGAACCAACCCTGTTTACGAAACCTGTATTTCATTGAGAAAGGAACAGTCTTTTTCCAAGATGATCTGATAGACCCACAAACACGGTTTCACCTCCTTTTATCTATTAGTGCTGACATGACCATGTGTCGTTCCCTAAAGTTTTTCCTTCAGTGTATGATTATGTTGTACTGATGTAGTTTTATGCAATATTCAAATCTGAAACTAGCTTTATCTAACATTTAAACATTTGTAGCAGTAAATTCTAGTAGTAGCTAGGAAATGGTAACTGTAACAAAGGCGTTTAGTGTAAACTAATTTTAACTCCAAAAACACATTATAAGTTTTGTAAAACTCGGTTTTCACTGCAACGTTTACGAGGAGACACTGAATAGTAGTGCCTCCAAAATTTTTGTTCAGTTCTCAATATCGATTTTGTTGTGTACAACTTCGTACCCAGTGGCTAGGAGAGGTTGACTAGATAGAGGTGCGGCAACTGTCGTCGTAAGAAAGATGGACGGCAGCGGAAATGATTAGCGAGCAGATTAACATATTAAACGGAAGTTTTTCTTATCTTATACTTCTCCAAGTAAATGGAGACTCGGTACAAGTAACGTAACAGAGTCCAGCTGTTTCAGTGTTAGCGAGGATGGAGCACAAACGACTGTGCCACAGTGTGATGGCTCCGAGCACAAGTGGAAGCTGAGCGGTTGCCGCCAGCTGTCCCGTATATCACGGCAGCAGAGGGTGCTCGTTGTACAGAACAGCCGGAAGTGTGCCTCAGTGGGTGCACACCACTGGGTCCGTCAGGTCCCTCGCAGCCACTATCTGCATCTACTGGAAACTTGCTGTTCTGTTACCAGCCTTGATACGCGATGGGGTGGTGTCATCATATCACACCGTGGGGTGAGACTACGTATCACGCACGTGGCTCAGATGAACTTCCTGCTTCACTGACACATGTTGCAACCCTCTGCCACTAGAGCGCTCTGAAGCGTAGTGTGTAACGTATCTGTGTCGGCGCGTGGAAACTGAAAATATGAATTCGAAGAGTTTTTCCGCACATCGAGCACCCTCTGCTTAATCGTGACAATGTCAGACTACACACGAGCGCTGCAGCATCTGCAGCAATTCCGAGGTCTTGGGTTCACTGTCATCGACCGTCCTCCATACAGTCCCAACTGGCCCCCAACCCATTTTCATCTGTTTCCAAACCTTGAAGAACACATTCGACGACTGCGCTTGGCAGTCTAGAAGCGGTGCAAGCAGAGGTGAGGCTGTGGCTCCATCAACAAAGTCGAACACCTGCAGTGACGGCATCAACAAACTGATCTGTCGTTGGGAGAAATGTGTTCATCGCCAGCGTGACTATAAACATTCTACATCTTCGTCCTCATGTCTATATATTTATTTCTCAGCATAAAGTTTGGTTTATTTAGAGAGCTTTGAGTCTTCGCACAAAAACCTCCGGGACAGTTCTCTTTAGCTGGTCTTCGTACACTGTCTTCGATATAGAAGTTAGTGGCAACACAATTTATCAATCGAATCAAAAACGTTGCTACCGCTCGGTATTGGCCTTACCGCGTCACATTTCATAAATCTCGCCCAGGCAGCAGTCGAACTGGCAGGCTGCTCTAGATGGGGGCGCAGGTGGCTGACACTCATCGAGTATTCTTTTGTCTGTCTCACATACGACGTGCTACATGCGCAGACGATCCAGTCATCTTCAAGAGCAGAGATAGATTCTAATTTCGTGTGAAATCATTTGATACTTCCGGGAACATGTCTTTCTGATGGAGTCGACAAATTTGTGGCGATGTAGAGAAAATAGTCATATCTATTTTTTCCCCTCCTATTGTCCCTGCTATTTTCGAGGTCGTTGTTACTTTTTTCACAATGCTTCTCTGAATACATTCCATCTCAAAACTATTCACTGAAGTTGCCTCATCGTAGCCTTCCTTTCAAGGGGAGTTGGAACGCCCTATCCCGACAGTGTTAAATTTAGTCACTTGCCTTTTCTATATTTCAGAAAAAAAAGTAGCCATTGACATAAAACTTTTACAGGACATTAAACTGTATGTTGTGAATCTACTGAACTACAGTAATTGCATTTCAGCCACTGCTTTCGGAAATACAACTTTTAACTACACCGTTAAAATTTTGTGTACTTTTTTTGTACGTTATCCTAAATAATTTTAATTATACATAACATTATGTTTTTCATTTAGTGAAGTAAACCCAGGATATGTAATTTATTACTTCCTGAAAATTTGGATACTCTACTCGAAGTGCTTTCTGAAATTTAGGGAAAAATGCAATAGAAGATGTAAATTTTTCAGGAACGGCTTGTAAAGTTTCAAAGGACTGTAACTCATTTAATATATGCTTAATTTTTTTTAATTTTTAGTCACTTAGGAGCACCCTGCATCATACTGTATATCATCCTCTTGATGTTTTTCCAAGTTTTTTCTTCTTTTCTTCTCTCTGGACTCCTTAGTGGCTAGCTGTGCTGCGTACTCTGCTTTATCAATGCAATCCAGTTTGCTCCATGATTGATTCCCATATGCTGTGGCACTTTCACTCTAGCACTGTTGTCATCATTAAGAGCAATAACAGCATCACTGGCCTCCCACTTTAGTGTCTTCATTCCAACAAAAACATTTTTCGGTAAGCCAGTCTATTTAGGACTATTGAACGACTCATTGGGATTTTGAGTCTGACCATGCAGACACTTCTTCAGTAATTCAGGATTTTCCAGGTGCCATTAAATAGGTTTTATGATATCCATGACTGCTGCTGGGATGGAATATTTATGGCTGCATGAACTGTTTGAGTACTGGGCATTGTGGTAATAGCACCATGAATCAGGTCCAGGAGAGCAAAGGTGGTGTACTGGTTTTTCTTCAGTTAACAGTCTCTGGAAGAAGGTAGTCCGTACTGCCTGCTTCACTTTCAACAAATCAATATTATTTCTAATGATCATCCCATTATACTGCTGTAGTTAATCAATCATTTTGTCTGTCAGCCTGCCTCTGTTAGCTGTTAGCACTTCGACATACAACGCGTGTTTATACTACGAAACGATACGATACTGTTTTTTACAGTGCTACCAATACAAACACGTAATTTAACCTTTATTACACAGCAATCCACAGCCTTCTATATGAAAAATTACTTATTTTCTTAGGTCTTGAAGTGATGCTCATACAAATTTTAACATTTTCTACGAGTGTAGATTATATTTAAAAAAAATAAAAATAAAGTACTTCGCATGTGACTTTATAAGTGAAATATGTATATCATTCTATTAGTAAAATTGCAGATTTTATAATCAGATAAAAATCCGAAAATGTGAAAAAATTCCGCTGTAACTCCCCTTAAACAGAATGTTTGTCCAACAAACAAATCGTGATATCTATCTTCTGTTAGTCGCCATTCTAAGCGAATATTCCTGCCATCCTTTCACCCAAAATTGTGAGTCCGTAATAGCCATAGCGGTACAAACTAATGACGAAAGATAAGCAATACAAGTCTCCATCAAATGGTCATCTATAAATTGACTATAAATTCTTTTCTTCTAAGGAAATATAAAATATTTAGGCTTTTATAGGCTACTAGGATAACTAGAAAACTCAACTATGTCATTAAGTAGATTCATGTATACAGGGTGTTACAAAAAGGTACGGCCAAACTTTTAGGAAACATTCTTCACAGACAAATAAAGAAAAGATGTTATCTGGACATGTGCCCGGAAACGCTTAATTTCCACGTTAGAGCTCATTTTAGTTTCCTCCACCTACGCTCAATGGAGCACGTTATCATGATTTCATACGGGATACGCTACCTGTGCTGCTAGAACACGTGCCTTTACAAGTACGACGCAACATGTGGTTCATGCATGATGGAGCTCCTGCACATTTCAGTCCAAGTGTTCCTACGCTTCTCAACAACAGATTCGGTGACTGATGGAATGGCAGAGGCGGACCAATTCCATGGCCTCCATGCTCTCCTGACCTCAACGCTCTTGACTTTCTTTTATGGGAGCATTTGAAAGCTCTTGTCTACGCAACCTCGGTAACCAAATGTAGAAACTCTTCGTGCTCGTATTGTGGACGGCTGTGATACAATACGCCATTCACCAGGGTTGCATCAGCGCATCAGGGATTCCATGCCACGGAGGGTGGATGCATGTATCCTCGCTAACGGAGAACATTTTGAACATTTCCTGTAACAAAGTGTTTGAAGTCACGCTGGTACGTTCTATTGCTGTGTGTTTCCATTCCATGATTAATGTGATTTGAAGAGAAGTAATAAATTGAACTCTAACATGGAAAGTAAGCGTTTCTGGGAACATGTCCACATAACATATTTTCTTTCTTTGTGTGTGAGGAATGTTTCCTGAAAGTTTGGCCGTACCTTTTTGTAACACCCTGTATTTAAATTGCCAGATTGCAGGTACAGCGTCAGATGTCCCTTTTCTTCCATTTTAGGCGAAACTTTGAGTCACCAAATGACTCAGGAGTCAACTACAACCAGCCTGGTGGTGAACGGCACTACCTGAGTAGTGAGTGCTGCTCGCCACGCGATAACGCCTCTCACCGCTGGCGAAGGGGCTGGCATCGGGAAGGGCGACACGGCGGCCCCGGCCAGTGCATTAGTGATGAGGGCGCTGTCATCATAGGCCGTGGCTCCCTCCTGGGACGTACTTACTCTACGTCCGACCTGACATGGAGCAGCGGCCAATCACTTCCAGGACTCAAGCGTTTCTGCTCGGAGCTCGACATCTTGAAGACGCCATTGTGTAACTGCACGGAATCGTATTCAGGACTGTCATGTTTCACCAACCAGGACAACTATTTAACAAGTGACCGCCATATCGCACTGAAAAGAACAATATCGGTAATTGATTTGACAAAAACTGTCCGTGAACAAAACATACTCCCATCAGAACTAGATTTCAGCTCGTTTCCCAGAAATCCTACAGAAGGCACGATAGCACTATCAAGAACGCAAAGCAATAATTCAATAATATCCAATGAATCAGTCTTTGTGCCAAAAATATCTCAATCTGAAACTGAGTTGGTAAATTTGATGGTGAGTTTCATAAACTTTTTTTAAAAATGGTCGCGAATATAAAATAAAAAAAATTATAAAGTATTAAGATACTTCCTTTGTGAAAACCTACCAAGATGTTTTATTAGTATCACCGATTAAGACAATGAACTTAAATGGACTCTTACCCGATGAAGAATATGTGGGCTCTGGCAGAAGATACTTCCTTTCTCAAAACCTACCAAGATGTTTTATTAGTATGACCGATTAAGACAATGAACCTAAATGGACTCTTACCCGATGAAGAATATGTGGGCTCTGGCAGAAGATACTTCCTTTCTCAAAACCTACCAAGATGTTTTATTAGTATGACCGATTAAGACAATGAACCTAAATGGACTCTTACCCGATGAAGAATATGTGGGCTCTGGCAGAAGATACTTCCTTTCTCAAAACCTACCAAGATGTTTTATTAGTATGACCGATTAAGACAATGAACTTAAATGGACTCTTACCCGATGAAGAATATGTGGGCTATGGCAGAAGATACTTCCTTTCTCAAAACCTACCAAGATGTTTTATTAGTATGACCGATTAAGACAATGAACTTAAATGGACTCTTACCTGATGAAGAATATGTGGGCTCTGGCAGAAGATACTTCCTTTCTCAAAACCTACCAAGATGTTTTATTAGTATGACCGATTAAGACAATCAACCTAAATGGACTCTTACCCGATGAAGAATATGTGGGCTCTGGCAGAAGATACTTCCTTTCTCAAAACCTACCAAGATGTTTTATTAGCATGACCGATTAAGACAATGAACCCAAATGCACTCTTACTCGATGAAGAAATTATTACTGTGTGAACAGTTACCGATAATGACTTTATTTTCATTTATTATATTACCAAATTATTAATATGTGTCGACTGACAGATAAAGACGTTCTGGCTCATTTCCATGTTATACCCAAATTAATGTATGTTTTGGCATATCTAACTTTTCTAAAGAAATTGTCATGTATTTTCTCCCAGTTGTGTGTGCCGTCACAAAATTATAGTAATTTTTTTTGGTCAAATGATGTGGGATTTACTTTTCGTTTTTCTATTTTTCTGCTTTCTATTATATTTATATAGTTATTAGTACCCGTATTAGTGTAGTGTACCCGTACCTTTCTTTACAAATAACTTTGTCCGTTATCGTGCCGAGTACATATAAAGTTGTTGTCCGACATGATCAAGAGCATTTTGAGTCATTTCTGTCATGCATGCCCCATGCGCCAGGTTCCACTCAGCTTCGTTGCATTTGGAACATTCATTACTGCTTGAGTAAGATAATCAAAATGGACGTTATTCGTTTGGTGTCGCGTTATTATGATCAGTACCACAAGAGCTGAACATGCCACATTCTCAGACTTCCAATATTATAGCGCCTTCGATGTACCTCAAGTGCCGTTTCTTCCTGTGTACGGGTATATGAGCCACACACCCTGCCGCGGTGCTGCGGCTTGCGTGCCTCAACGATACAGGCAGCTACATCGTATGTGCAACCACAATGGACGACTGTCTCTTGAGAGGCCAGACAAACGTGTGGTTCCTGAAGAGGGGCAGCAGCCTTTTCAATAGTGGCAGTTTTCGTAGTCTGTGTGATTGGCTGATCTGGCACCAACAAATGTGGTATGCTGGTAATGAGAACTGCTGAAAGCATGGGGCAGCTACAGCCGTAATTTTACCCAAGCACTTGCAGCCCTACTGTTTGGTTAAATGATGAAGTGATCCTCTCGGGTGAAATATTCCAGAGGTAAAATATTCCCCCATTTCGATATCTGGCCATATACTACTCAGGAGGATTTCGGCATCAGGCAAAACATAGTTAGCAATTTACTGGTCAGAGCCTGGAATGCCAAACCCCTTAATTGACCAGGTGAGTCAGAAAATTCAAAAAAGGCAGATAATGGGTAGTCATGAGACAAGAAAATTGAATTGCGATGGGTGACTAGAATACGGTAATACGAAAGCAAGATAAGAACAAACAGTAGGTAAATGTGAACTGAAGGAGAGGAAAGAAAAAGGAATCCGACTGGTAGAATTTTGCACAGAGCATAATTTAATTATCCCAGACACTTGGTTTAAGAATAATTAAAGTAGGTTGTATAAGTGGAAGACTCCCGGAGACAGTGGAAGGTTTAAGATTGATTATACAATGGTAAGACGTATATTTCATAACCAGATTTTAAATTGTGACACATTTCACGGAGAAATATGGATTCTGACCACAATTTATTGGTTATGGACTGTAGATTAAAACTGAAGAAATTGAAAGAAGGGAAGAAATTAACGAGATGGGACTTGGAGAAGTTGTAAGAACCAGTGCTTGTTGAGAGTTTCAGAGAGAGCATTAGACGACGATTGACTGAAGCAGTGGAAAGGAATACAGTAGAAGACGAATGGGTAGCTTTAAGAGATGAAATACTGAAGGCAGCAGAGGATCAAATACGTAACAAGACAAAGCTTAGTAGAAATAGGACAGCAACAGCATCAGCGAATCTTATCATTCAGATCACTTCACCCTGAATTTTAAACCCGTTCTTGGACTTTTTTTTATTCGTGTCATTGTTTCTTCGAAGTACAGACTGAACAGTGGGGGCGAAAGTCTACGTCACTATCTTACAAACTTTTTTACTCGCACACTTCGTTCTTGAGTTTCCATTCTTACTGTTCTGCGTTCTTATGTATATCGTACATGCAGCACAAATTTGTATTGTCGAACGATTTTTTTGGTCGACGAATTCTGTGAATGTGTTTTGGTGTTTCTTAAGTTTTGCTTCCATTATCGAGAACATTGTCAGAAATGGCTCTCTCGTGCTTTTAGCTTTCGGAAAACCAACCTGATCACTCTCTAACAGATCTTTGATATTCCTTTTTATTCTTCTGTATATTATTGTTGTCAGCAGCTTGCATGCAAGAAACATCAGGCCGAATGTACGGTAATTTTGGCACATGTAAGCCGCTGCCTTCTTTGGGTTTCCGTGGAGTGATGGTAGTCCCCAGTCTGATGGAGCCTGTATAACTTCCGGAAGAATCCCTTCTATCTTATTTAATCTCTAGTCTTCCAAACCTTTGTTAAACTCTAACTGAAAAACTGAGCCGCCTGTATCTTTCGTATCGATACCAATTTCTTCTACTATCACGTCAACAGTGAAGTCCTATCTTCCTCGTAGAGGCATTCAATGTACTCTATCCAAGTATCCGCACTCTGCTCTGAGTTTATCAATGGAATTCCCGTTGCCTTCTTAACGTTGACGCCCTTGCTTTCCCTTTCGTCCAAGACTGTACCGATATTTTACTTCACTGTATGCCAATTTCTGTCCTTCCGTCGGCCATTTCCTTCAGGTTTCTTCACATTTTTTCTGCAGTGATTTCCTCTGGCTTCACCGCGTCTTCCCACTGATTTCATTCGTGACAAAATTGTATTGCTATAGGCCTGTCTTCCCCTGAACATCTTTGCGCATCCCTCTTTCGTCGATCAAATGATGTATTTCTTCTTCTATCCTAGGTTTCACTGCACTTACCTTTCTCGTGCCTATGATTGTTTTTTCCAGCTTCTACGATTGTCCTTTTTAGCAATGTCTGATCCTCTTCAACCGAAATGCCTAATGTGCTATTCATTGTCGCAGTATCTAAAGCCTTAGACAACTTTAAAATCATCTCGTCATTCGGCAATACTTCACACACGTCCTCAATTATTTGTTGGGTGTATTCCAATATCTGTCTCTCCATACAGTGTTTACACCGAAGAGATGCCCGCCCACGGTAGATGAGTGGTCAGTGCGACAAAATGTCAATCCTAGGGGCCCGGGTTCGATTCCCTGCTGGCTCGGAGATTTTCTCCGCTCAGGGACTAGGTGTTGTGTTGTCCTCACCATCAACATTTCATCCCCATCGACCCGCAAGTTGCCGAAGTGGCGTCAAATTGAAAGACTTGTACCCGGCGAACGGTCTACCCGATGGGAGGCCCTGGTCACACGACATTTACATTTATTTACCCAAGAGATCCATCTAGTACCAAGGAAGTTATTCCATGATGTCATAACACATATTCTGTCATCGGGATCCTTCTTCTAGTCAATGCTTTACACAAGGGTTTTTCTTTCTAAATTCTAATGCACAAACTTCTCATTCTTTGCCTTATCGGCCCCCGTAATTTTCAACACCACACTACGGCACCACATCTACGAGTAAAACGCCCCAATCTTCTTCTTATCCACAATCTATGACTCACTACAATACAATGCAGTGCTCCAACTGTAGGCTACATCCCGATATTTCTTCGTCAAATTAATGCCTATGTCTGGCCTTACTTGACCTCTCTTGTTCAGGATACTCTCTACGTCTGTACTGATCCGCTTTTAGCGTCTTACTTACTTCATCCCTCATGTGTAATTTTGCTTCCAAGGTAACAGAAATCTTTAACCTCGGCTGCTTCGTTGTCCCTAGTTTTGATGTTAAGTTTATCATGGATCTCATGTTTGCTACTCCTCATTACTTTTGCCTTTCTTCAGTTTACTTTCAACACGTCTTCTGTATACATTAAACGCAGTCAACGTCTGTGTTCAGGATTTCTGGGAACCAAGCTGAAGTAAAACCTTTTTTGGTGCATACGTGTCATGCAAGGAGTCATTATTATTGTTATTGTTATTCCTTTTTTTATGAAATTTAGCTCTTCATTGCATCCAGATGATTCATGATTTCCTTTCGCTTTGTATGTATAAATGTAGCGTTTCCCTTCTCAGAAGAAGCTAAACGAATATTCAGACGCTAACAAACTCAGCTCGAGAGACAGTCGCAAACTAAAGAGACTGATGATGCAAAATACTGGACTACGCCAAAAAGATCAATTTGCTTACTGAAATGTGAAACGTGTAAAGTATTTACAAAAATCTAATCTGTTTTTCTGTAAATAAAGGTACATATACGTTAAAAAATCCGAAGTTGTGTATCTAAAAGGCTCTATTCTCACGCGTGACTAACATTTTGACTGTTATGTGACAGGGCTACAGCGATTTAGCTAGCTGAATGTGGCAAATAATTCACGTTATAATAATCCTGCATGACACGAGTAAGCTGTTATTCGGCTTCATCTCTTTGAGAACTCTCGTCCCATACAGGGTACAGATGTTCGAGTTTCCTGCCTGCCTCCTTCTTTTAAATCCGAAATCGCCGCGAACCCGTGCATCTAGCTCCTTTCTATATTGCCCGCAGTGGTAGATTACATACTTAGTATTACTCACGTCGCTGCGAAAATACTGGTTTCAACCGTATTGTTGCTGCATGGTGTACACACTGTTTACAGAAAATATTTCACGCTGAAGATGAAACTACAATATTAGATTATTTCATGTTTGCCCGTGTGAGCGTACAAACGTTCGCTGTAGATCCGTCGCGATCTCCTGGGGTGACGGCGAGTAGGGTTAGACGGCCCTGGGTCGGTGGAGCAACAATTGTCCTGATCAGGACAGGCAGCCACGAAGTCTTCACGCAAACGTTTCCCCAATGTTTTACTGTTAGTGGCGGATTAAAAATGATGTAAAATATTTCTAATCTTCCAGTAGATCGATACTGTTAGCAGACCTTGTTGTTGTTGTTGTCTTCAGTACTGAGACTGGTTTGATGCAGCTCTCCATGATACTCTATCCTGTGCAAACTTCTTCATCTCCCAGTGCCTACTGCAGCCTACATCCTTCTGAATCTGCTTAGTGTATTCATCTCTTGGTCTCCCTCTACGATTTTTACCCTCCACGCTGCCCTCCAGTACTAAATTGGTGATCCCTTGATGCCCCAGAATATGTCCTACCAACCGACCCCTTCTTCTAGTCCAGTTGTGCCACAGACTCCTCTTCTCCCCAATTCTTTTCAATACCTCCTCATTACTTATGTGATCTACCCATCTAATCTTCAGCATTCTTCTGTAGCACCACATTTCGAAAGCTTCTATTCTCTTCTTGTCTAAACTACTAATCGTCCAAGTTTCACTTCCATACATGGCTACACTCCATACAAATACTTTCAGAAACAACTTCCTCACAATTTAATCAATACTCGATGTCAACAAATTTCTCTTCTTCAGAAACGCTTTCCTTGCCATTGCCAGTCTACATTTTATATCCTCTCTACTTCGACCATCATTATTTATTTTGCTCCTCAAATAGCAAAACTCCTTTACTACTTTAAGTGTCTCATTTCCTAATCTAATTCCTCAACAGCCCGACTTAATTCGACTACATTCCATTCACCTCGTTTTGCTTTTGTTGATTTTCACCTTACACCCTCCTTTCAAGACACTGCCCATTCCGTTCAACTGCTCTTCCAAGTGCTTTGCTGTCTCTGACAGAATTACAATGTCATCGCCGAACCTCAAAGTTTTTATTTCTTCTCCCTGCATTTTAATACCTACTCCAAACTTTTCTTTTGTTTCCTTTACTGCTTGCTCAATATGCAGATTGAATAGCATCGGGGAGAGGCTACAACGGTGTCTCACTCCCTTCCCAACCACTGCTTCCCTTTCATGTCCCTCGACTCTTATAACTGCCAACAGCTTTCTGTACAAATTGTAAATAGCCTTTCGCTCCCTGTATTTTACCCCTGCCACCTTCAGAATTTGAAAGAGAGTATTCCAGTCAACATTGTCAAAAGCTTTCTCTAAGTCTACAAATGCTAGAAACGTAGGTTTGCCTTTCCTTAATCTTTCTTCTAAGATATGTCGTAGGGTCAGTACTGCCTCACGTGTTCCAACATTTCTACGGAATCCAAACTGATCTTCCCTGAGGTCGGCTTCTACCAGTTGTTCCATTCGTCTGTAAAGAATTCGCGTTAGTATTTTGCAGCTATGACTTATTAAACTGATAGCTCGGTTATTTTGACGTCTGTCAACAGCTGCTTTCTTTGGAATTGGAGTTATTATATTCTTCTTGAAGTCTGAAGGAATAGCAGACCTACGAGTTGTAATTTACTAAAGTACAGGAAAACTGGGTTCGATAACTCAGCTTTTCGTTTGCACGGCGCGATGTTTACCATGTAGTTTACGTTGAAGCAACACTTTCCGTGGCAATTCCCGCATACTATCGTGTTGGCAGTTTGGGCACATGCCCACTACGTGATTTTATTTCAGGATGAATGTTCACACTGGATAGCTGAGGCAGCTGGTGCATGGCGATTCAATCGAGAACGAATCGATTATATTGAACAGACTGTAATCCACTCCACCGAGTCACAATGGCGGAATTCTCATCCGTCGTGGCGCACCAGTGCTACGACAAAATCATGATCCAGCCATACGGGGAGTTCAGTCTTCTTGGAGCTTGACATTAGGGTAGTATCTACAGGGTCACGGTTCAATCCCCACTTCAGGCGATAGTTTTTAATACGGTCTAGTATACTACGCCAAATGTACAACACGCGATTCCACCGTGGTTCCAAATTCACATGAAATGTGATGACCCTTCGCTAACGATTACATATTGGGTTCGGCCATGTCAGAAGCGTAAGTGGCAGCATATAGAAACTGTCTCACTAGCAATCTTTCTTACACGAGTATTTTTGTTTTAGTTAAAGAACCAAATGCCATGTAAGGTCACAGGGCATTTACTCTGTCTTTTATTTCAGCTGGAGATGTTGAATCTATTGGTTCTGGTTTCACGGGATTTGACTATTTCGGGCGCAGGCGAGGCGTAAAGCTTTGTGTCGTGCAGTCATCAAGGGCACGAAAGCACATATTGATGATGTTTAGTTCAATGGTTCGTACGCTAACCCTAGTTTATGTCGCAGCAGTGAAATACGAGGGGGGACCCAAAAGAAACCGGACTCCGAGGGCGCTGCCATTCGTAGACGTAGTGCAGGGTTCTCACGCTAGATGGTGTTAGTAGAGACCTTCATGAAACAGCTGTGCAGACGGCGTCAGTGTAGAGCTGAACGTGCAAGTGTGGTATTGTGTTTCTCTCACTGTTGGCGGGTTACCTCTGCGAAGTCGTTATGGCAACTTCAAAAGAAGAAAGAGTGTGTGTGAAATTTTGTTTCCTGCTTAAAAAACTGCAACGGAGACACACCAAATGCTTCAGGAAGCTTTCCAGGAGGACGCTGTGAGCCGCACACGGGTTTTCGAGTGGTTTTGGCGTTTTAAGCGTGGTGAGATGTGTGTTGAAGACCAAGCTCGTTCTGGACGCCCTTCAATTTCGCGAAATGAGGAGAACATTGAAAAGGTCCACCAAAAGATCAACGAGGATCGTCGCCAAACGATCGACCAAATTTCAGCAGAGACAGGAATCAGTTGGAGCTCGTGCTAGCGGATTTTGAGTGAGGATTTCCACATGAGACGTGTTGCTGCTAAATTTGTTCCGCGCCTTCTCATACAGGAGCAAAAAACTATCCGCATGAATGTGTGTCAGGACTTGAAAACAGAGATTTCACGTGATCCAAACTTCTTGAACAAAGTCATTACAGGGGATGAGAGCTGGTGTTACGGGTATGACACAGAAACCAAGCAAGCGTCAAGCGAGTGGAGGACTCCCAACTCTCCCAGACCAAAAAAAGCAAGGCAAGCGAGGCCCAATGTGAATACGATGATCATTATCTTGTCTGATGTTCGTGGAACTGTGCATCGGGAATTCGTACCCCCAGCCATACTATTAATCAGCACTTTTACATGGATGTTTTAAGGCGTCTGCGAGAGGATGTGAGGAGGAAGCGCCCGGAACTTTGGCAATCAGGTGACTGGTTTCTGCATCCCGACAACGACCCAGCACACGCAGCCTTACGAGTGACCCACTATTTGGCATCTCAGACGTGGTCTGTCGTTCCCCACGCTCCATATTCGTCGGACCTAGCCACGTGTGACTTTTTCATATTCCCACGAATGAAAAAAACGCTAAAAGGGGGGGAGAGTTATGACGATGTGGAGGCGGTAAAAACAGCTTCGCAACGGGCACTGCACAATATCAAACTTGAAGAGTTCCAAGCATTCTTCCAACAGTGGGAAAAGAGACTTGACAAGTGCATCGCATCTAATGGAGAGTAGTTTGAAGGCGACTGACGTAATTTTGTAAAAAGGTTCAACAATAAATTTTTAGGACAACAATCCGGTTTCTTTTGGGTCCCCCCTCGTATGCAGCAATTTCCGGAAGGATTGCACTTCTGTCACGTTGAACGGTTCTATGCAGCCGCCATTGTTCCCGTTTTTGCAGGATCTGTTTGAGGCGGAACGATGTCGGAGATCTGATGTTTTACCACATTCTTGATATTCACGGTACAGTCGTGAAATGATCGTACGGGAAAATCCCCTCTTCATCACTACCTCGGACGTGCTGTGTCCCATTGCTCGCGCACCGACTGGAACACCACTTTCAGACTCACTTAAATCTTGATAACCTACATTGTGGCAGTAATAAGCGACCTAACAACTGCGCCAGACACTTGTTTTCTTATCTACTCTACATCAACATCCATACTCCACAGGCCACCTGACGGTGTGTGGCGGAGAGTACCTTGAGTACCTCTATCGGTTCTCCCTTCTATTCCAGTCTCGTATTGTTCGTGTGAAAGAAGGATTGTCGGTATGTCTCTGTGTGGGCTCTAATCTCTCTTATTTTATCCTCATGGTCTCTTCGCGAGATATACGTAGGAGGGAGCAATATACTGCTTGACTCCTCGGTGAAGGAGGTATGTTCTGAAAACTTCAACAAAAGCCCGTACCGAGCTACTGAGCATCTCTCCTGCAGAGTCTTCCACTGGAGTTTGTCTATCATCTCCGTAACGCTTTCGCGATTACTAAATGATCCTGTAACGAAGCGCGCTGCTCTCCGTTGGATCTTCTCTATCTCTTCTATCAACCCTATCTGGTACGGATCCCACACTGCTGAGCAGTATTCAAGCACTGGGCGAACAAGCGTACTGTAACCTACTTCCTTTGTTTTCGGATTGCATTTCCTTAGGATTCTTCCAATGAATCTCAGTCTGGCATCTGCTTTACCGACGATCAACTTTATATGATCATTCCACTTTAAATCACTCCTAATGCCTACTCCCAGATAATTTATGAAGTTAACTGCTTCCAGTTGCTGACCTGATATTTTGTAGCTAAATGATAAGGAATCTTTCTTTCTATGTATTCGCAGCACATTACACTTGTCTACATTAAGATTCAATCGCCATTCCCTGCACCATGCGTCAATTCGTTGCACATCCTCCCGCATTTCACTACAATTTTCCATTGTTACAACATAATACGTGTTCCAAAATTCTACAAGTGATGGACGTTAGAGATATAGGTCTATTGTTCTGCACATCTGTTCGACGTCCCTTCTTGAAAACGGGTATGTCCTGTGCCCTTTTCCAATCCAGACTGTAGCGCCTAGAACCGCAGCCGGCAGTCTCAGTGGCGTTGACCCGCCTGCACTGGGGGAGGGAGGGAGGGAGGGAGGACCTGTTGCCCGCGCGGGACGAGGAGTGCGGAGCGCCATCTGGCAGCCCGGGGCGGCGGTGCACCTCCTGCAACAACGAGCAAACTAAACTGTCTCGTTCTGTACGGTAGCAAAACTGGGAGGGGGTCAGAAGTCCACCAATAAGCTGACAAGTTTGATGTGGACCGTCACGTCTTCCTCTCTTCTGTCTGCCTGTTTGCGGGGGTTGGACAAACGTATGGAAACGTGTGGAGAAACGCATGCTTGAACGCAAACACAGACGCGAGCCAAGTCTGCAAGTTGCCCTGTTGTACCGGGTGACCAAAATGTCAGTATAAATTTGAAAACTTAATAAACCACGGAATAATGCAGATAGAGAGGTAAAAGTTGACACACATGCTTGGAATGACATGAGGTTTTATTAAAACAAAAAACAAAAACAAAGTTCACAAAATGTCCGACAGATGGCGCTGGACAGCAAAACGTCTGTGACTGCGCATGACAATCGTGTATAAAAGGAGCTGTAATGAGAGAGAGAAACAGATGCGCCAGCAGTCGCAGCATGTTGACGTTACCTGAAAAGGCGCCTTTAGTGAAGCTGTATTACCAGAATGGGGAATGTGCTAGTTCAGCGTTACGATCCTTTTGCCATAGGAAGGGGATTCGAACGGTTAAAGGTCCGTTGACAAATGCAGCTGTGGCGCTGTGGCGAGAATTATTTCGAAGTTCGAAGCCACGGGTTGTTTAGACAGCAGACCCCGTAGTCGCCGACCGAGCACAAGCCGTAATGCTGACAGTTTAGGAAGAAATGGAGACTGTAGCGGGTTCGTCTATGCACGGGGGGTCAGGGCTCGTGCAGTCGCACGTTGCACCGGCATTCCATACACTACTGTTTGGTTGGCATTGAGGCGTACCCTCCGATGCTATCCGTACAAAATCCATCCGCATCATGAACAGTTACCTGGCGATTTAGTGAAGCGGAGGGAATTTGCGGTGTGGACGTTTCAAAAGATGGCGGAAGATGACGATTGGTTGAGTAACGTGTTGTGGACCGACGAAGCCCATTTCTCGCTCCGATGGTCTGTCAAGGCCCACAACTGCAGAATTTGGGCTACCGAAAATCCTGTAACTGTCGTGGAAACTCCATTGCGTGACGAGAAAGTCACGTTGTCGGTTGGATTTACCACATCTACCGTTATCGGGCCTTTTTTCTTCGAGGAAATGCGTGATTCTGGTTTTGTAACTGCTACCGTGACGGGTGAGAGGTACGCCGACATGTTGCAGAATAGCATCAACCCAGCCTGGCTGATAAACACCTGCTGGAACGTACGATGTTTATGCAGGATAGTGCTAGACGTGTGAAAGATCTCTTGCGCACGTCGTTTGGTGACGATCGTGTGCTCAGTCGCAACTGTATCATGATCGACCGACATCTCTATTGATGCTGAAAGACTGAAAGACAACATCCGATGCCAATGCCTCACCATAACTCTGGACGTGCTTTACAGTGCTCTTCACAACATTATTCCTCGACTACAGCTGTTGTTGAGGAATGATAGTAGAGATATTGAGCAGTTCCTGTAAAGAACATCATCTTTGCTTTGTCTTACTTTGTTATGCTATTTATTGCTATTCTGATCAGATGAAGCGCCATCTGTCGGACATGTTTCGAACTTTTGTATTTCTTTGGTTCTAATTCGAGTAAAACCCCATGTCATTCCCATCATATGTGTTAATTTGTACCTCTCTATCTACATTATTCCGTGATTTATTCAGTTTTCAAATTTACACTGACTGTTTGATCACCTGCTATTTTACGACGAGCAGCACCTGTGCAACGTCCTCAGTTCTCTGCAAGGGTCAGTCGTGGCCAGAACAGCGTTCGGTCCACTTCTGACACCGTTATGCTGACGCTAAGAGGCTCGTATGATCGTTGCTTCCGTAACAAAGGCAGCCGAAATGTTTATTGTTTGGAAAGGCACCGCATCGAAGTAGCGGATGGTGATAATTAAACTTTCCCCATTTAACAAGCTATAACACGGTAACTAATTACCGTACGAGGACCAAACTTGGTAGCATTAATCTCAAGGACATGGGGAAGTGAAATAATGCGGATCCGAAACCCTTTTAACGTGCTGCTACGGTGCATCATACCATTACATACCGGTAGCATTATTGCTACAAAAGGGGCTCAATATGGGGCCCGTTAGTGTGCAGAAGAGTCTGAAAGGGCAGGATTGCATTCTGCACAACACAACGATGCATGTCTGTAGGTATGCTGCCTACCTCTCTCGATATGCTGCGCTTCAGATCAGCACGTGTGTGAATGTTCCCCTGGTAAACCCTGTCCTTCCGGTAGCTCCACAAGCAGAAATCACTTGGAGTGAGATCAGCTGATCGTGCCGGCCAAGCATTTGGAAGCGATCGGCTGATAATACGACCGTTTCCAGATGTGTTTCGCAGAAGAATGTGAAGTTCGCGAGCGATGTGCAGTGGGGCGCCATCTTGCACGAAAACTTTTGGGTTCAGTAGCCTGTAGGGTGGGCATGACTTGCTCGCGAAGCATATCGCAGTAACGCCGGCCAGTCACACTGCACCTCTTTAATCCTTGGAGCGCCAGCCATTTCAAAAATGGCCCAACGATGAACTTAGCCGTGAAGCCACACCATACGGTGACACGTTCACCATACAGGGGAATTTCGTGCACGGTCACTGGAGGTGGAGATCCCCACTCAATTCTGTGTGTTCACCTCACCCGTAAGGGAAAAATGAGCCTCGTCTGTCCGTAGGATGGTCCGCGGCCAGCCCTGGTCAAGTTCGTTCCTTGCGAGAAGGTGCAGAGCGAAGTCAACACGTCGTTGTGCGCACAGTGGTGCAAGCTATCGTGGGATATGGATCTTGTACGGGTGCTGTTTGAGTTGGGTTCGAAGCACCTTCTGTACAGTGGACTGTGGGATGTTCAGCTGTCGTGACACAGCACGCGCTCTGCCCGACCACCGGGAATTTCGCGCAGCGTTGTCTGGCATAGCAACAGCGATTTCATCAACCACCTGCAGTGCAGCCGGTCGTCGGCCTCCTCCCGAAGCGACGCCTAGTTCTCCAGCTGGTCCGAACTTCTTCGCCATGCTCCGCATAGCACGAGGAGAAAGAGAACCCTTCCGCAATCCTTTCAGCCGGCGACACTGTCGAAGTGCAGCTGCAGCATTACTGTTGCTTTCATAATACAGCTTCACCAATAATGCCGTGCTCCTTAGGTCTAGGCTCATGTTGACACGTCAACAAGTGCACTGCGACAGGTCAGGAGTGAGAAACTGAGCCACGCCGACTGTTCTCGGCACCCGGTGTCCCACGATTACTATGGAAAGTCGCATTAGTGACGAGGAATATGTGGCCATTTCGGTTGGTCAGGTCCATTCCACGGTTCAATAGCTATTCCCCAATCGTCATGCTGTGTTCCAAACCAACAGCGCCTGTTCACACAGCTCGCATCGTCCGGCACTGGTTTTGTGAGCACGAGAGTGAACTGACGCATCTTCCCTGGCCACCACAGTCGTCAGATCTCAATGTTATCGGGCTTTTGTGGTCCACTTTCGAGGAAAGGGCACGTGATTACCATCCACCTTCCTTGCCGTTGCCTGAACGTGATGCTATTTTCCAGTAAGTATGGTACAGGATTGCCTTGAAAATCGTACGGGAGTTGTGTTTGTGTATTCCGAGACCACTGGAAACTGTTCTGAATGTCAATGCCTTCCATTGGCCGTATTTACGCGTGGGAATGTGTTGTATTTCTGGTGTTTCCATATTTTCGGGTAACGGCTGTACGTTAACCCCTCTAAAACGGTGACAGACTCCCTGCTGCAGGTTGCCTCTTTCACGGTTTACAGGCGCTGCAAAAATTTGGTTTTCAGTGCTTCATACAATTACTGACCGAATTAATAATGTGAATTGCTTTCGTAATCAACTCACAAAGAGTAAAAGTCCTATGTTAATGGCCTAACACAATAAATCAAGAATTTAAGTTAGAAGCTGTGTATGTGTTTTGCGTAGCTCGTGGCGCGCATATTAGCCAAACTACGCTTATGCAGGGCTTTATAATGAGAGCGCTTCCCCGTCCAGCCCGCTGTGCTGTTTGAGAGGGAGCGGTGGGCTTTCGAAGACGGGAGAGCAGCCTCGGACAGAACACACACAGGCTTGCATGAAGCTCCATTTAACATAGTGCTGCATTAGGAAATTCGAAAAACCTAAGCTGAATATCATGGAAAGCGGTATTATGCTGTTAGTGACTGCTGGCAGGAGAGCGTACACGTACAAAAATAAAAACAAACTGAGTTTGCTTTGTACCTGCATACACCACACTATATCTCTTAAAAAAATAATGTAACTATTTATTTAGAGGAAACACTCTCCTAGTAAATTTGTTTGTGCTTTGATTTATCGTTATCTGTTACTGATTTTTAGTGAAGTTAGTTTTTACGTTTAGCTTTCAAAAAAATACAAAAGAGATATAATAAGGAAAATAATGAATTTCCTAGGTTGCCAATTACGTATTATATCTAGTTTTATCGAGCGCCAGGCTCCATTCAAATTACTGTAAATCCAATAGCGTAGTAATACTCAGCTCCAGTTAACTGCTCTAAAATTATTACTATCACAGAAAATAGACAAGTTTTAATAAAATTATTTCACTAGATTCCTTCAGTTAATCTCACTAAATATTTTTACAAAATTTCTTCCGCTCCGGCTATCAGACATTGGGCTGTGAAAAAATATTTTTTTAAATGTACCGCGTAATGGCGGCTAATAGTTAACAGTCAGAGATCACTGTTACTCGCTTCGCAGCATCTGGAAACATGCTAAATAATTTTCATTACATATTCTTTTCATTAGATAAATGTGGCGTAGGTTCTTGAAATAACACACGGAGCTCACTTTATACCAATATATTCTTACTTGGACACAGTTTAGACCATTAAATATTTGCAATTACGTTACGACAGCTGCAAATGTTAGCGCAGCACAATAGCTTGCGTACCTTATTCCAGCAAACATCAAAACGTACAGAACAAAACAAACTAGACAGAAGAATGAGCATTGCATTGTGTTTTATACTCTTACAAAGATAATAATACTTTTTTAATTACTTACACATTATAATATCATACAACAAAAATAATGTCTTTTCTGCATCTATCGATCTATATTGTATCTTTTTACAGTTAGTCTTATTACCTTTCGCAGATAAATCGAAGTTTGCAGTTCATTTTGAATTACATACAGTCATTTTTATTTATATTTCACCTCGATAATGATGAATATTGCAAAAGAGACACTACAACCAGTAACATTGTTCCACGAAAACTTCTTACTAAAATTCAGCTGAGATATAGAAAAAGAGGAAAAAACAAATAGTCTCTGTAGTACGCCGTTAGTTACGGAGTAAATTCTAGTAACTACACGTGAAAGGGAAAAAAAACACGTAGCACTTTTGTACCGACAGTGCCATGGCTACAACTCCCAACAAATTACACTAAGGCAACGAAAGTCATGCGATAGCGATATGCACACAGAGATGGCGGCAAGTGTCCCGTTCAAAGGGTGTAAAAGGGCAGTGCAAGCCAGAAGTGTCATTTGTACACAGGTGATTCATGTGAAAAGGTTTCCGACGTGATTATGATCGCACGACAGAAATTAACGGACTTTGAACGTTTCCAGCCCAAAAATATTTATCGTGGGTAGGATGTTCTGTGGCTTCTGAAGAATTGGTATTGTCTTTCAATCACATTGCTCCTATACAGGTAATCGACTTACAGATCAACACATTATACAACGAGTATTTATAACAGATTGCACCCTAAATATTTGTCAGTGGATTAATTTATTATTAATATTTCGACTATTGTCAAGTAATTGTTCCTGGAAAATGTTCAATTTTGCTTACTATCTAAACTGTTCATTTGCATTATTTGAAGAAGTATTTTCTGCTTTGTCATAAGAAAATCAAATTTATTTCAATAAATAAATGTATTTGACTATGAAATGCGTTTCCATTCGAAATAATTAAAGAAAAAGCACGTTACGAATAAAAGAGAAGGGAAATTAAGGTAAAAGCAAGTACATCTCATTCAGTTTTTATAACAAAAATAGAAAGCAGCTGATTTGCTGCGTGTGTCTACATAGTGTGCCTTTATCTGTTTGAACCCCTCCGAAACGGCCAAAGTAACACAATAAACAGAGTGCTCCAACCTCAGTTTTGATCGTTTAGCACTGGCTATTGGTAATGGGCAAATAGTTGCATGATCCTCGAAAACAAAATAATTTTTGAGGGAGAGTTTCAAAAAATTAGATTCAATAGGAGAATGCTGGTGGTTTTTTTAGTACTCAGCACTCAATAGTTCTCGAAAAAACGTGGCGAGCGTTATGTGAAGTGGTTTCTTTTGTTTGTCTATATTATTTGATATTTTGATTCAAGGTAATTTTGAATCTTATAATGTAGAAGTCCGAGGGCGTCTTAGAATTTTTCAGTCGTTGTTCGATGTCTAAATTTATTACTGGAAACAGCAGCAATAAAATATCGTAAATCGTTTATTTCAGAAACCGGTTATTTTGAGCGGTTTTAGCTGACAGGTTAAAATGGAGATGACAAAAAATCGGTATAGTCGAAAACCAGTTGTTTCGGTGATAAACGCTGTTCCTAGTTTATACCAGTTTTCACTGGCAGCCCGTGAGATTCGTCTCCAGTCGCTGTCGGTTAGTATCTTCTTACTACCACTGAGCCGACGTCGTGTAACTGGTACTCCATTCCTTGTACACTGTTTGGGAAGTCGCTGTTGACACACCAACCACACAGACCTTTCACGGTCCAGTCGTGGGCACTTCTAATCACGATAGCTCACTTCTGCCTTTGTGTAACGTCTCTACGTCGGGCCGTCTTACTGCAGTGATCCCACACGTCTTACTAGCACAGACCGTCGTACAGTGCAGAATGCCATGTGGACGCCCGGTACCAATCCCACACCACCTGACAGCATTCCTAAGCGACCGCTGCGCTCTTCCAAAGAGGCTGACTAACATTTTGTCCGAGAAGCTTCTGTCTGATACATGTGTCTACGAAAATTTTTTTGACAGTTGTTCGTTTCCAAAACAGTGAAAAAATATTAAAATCTTCTTGAATTATATTTACAGAACGCTATCTTCAAGCTAAGATTCGGTAAAAACTTCGAACTTATCCACAGCCTCTGATTGGTAGGAGATGAAATACAAGTAGAATACTGCATTTGTTTTTCATTACTTACGATACAAGTTTTCTTGGGAGGCCTTGCATAATTCACAGAAAGCTGACGAGAAGTTGTAATAGAAGAGAATGAAGACATAAAATTAAGAAAAAAAAATAATAATATCAATTTTGTATGAAACTAACAACAGTTTACAGTGGATGACAGATGGGAGCGGAACATAAGGAAGTTTCGAATGTGCTAAAAACCTATTAAAATGAAACCTGGGGAGTAGTGGGTACATTTCCATCCAATGATAAAAGAAACGTTATCCATGAACAAATCGGTTTTCTGTCTGAATTTCACTGAATGGATGTGTTACTTCCTTTTGTATAAGTCCATATTATTAATCTCATTAAGCATAGCAGTTACCTACTTTGACAGCTCATTGTTGGACAGAGATAGACATATAGATAGATAGATAGATAGATAGATACGAATAGCCAAACCTGTTTAATAGCATGTTGGTTCACCTTCGGAACACAATGCACAAATGATTCTGCATGGGATGTATGCGACAAGTTTTCGACAGGTTTCTCGGAAGTATGTGGTACCAGATATCTACGTACAGGTCAAGCAATATTCCCAATTTCCGGCAATGGTTTGTAGACGCGGTGCTACCGCCCGATAGCGTACCACATTTGCTCCATCCAAGTGAGACCAAGCGTATATGGTGGCAGAGGCATCAGCGCGAGTTCACGACTATGCTTTCCAGCATAATAATTCTGACCTGATGACGCGGACAGATGTCAACGCAGGAAAATATCATCGCCGTCCGGGAGACACGGAACATCCAGGGTACAGGTGGTCCGCGATAATGTGCTCATACTTCACAGCTGAAGCCTAGGAGAGCGCCTCCCACTGCATGATACTGCCCCCACCTGCGAACGTCCGTGGCGCGTGCAAGTTTCGAGCCCTCGTTCGCCTGGATAACGGCGTATCCGGATATGGCCATCGAACTGGTTTAGCAAGAACGTGATGCATCCGACCAAACGACGCGTTTTCGTTTACCCACGATCCAATCTCGAATGCCCTTTGGTCGACATAGGAACAACTAATTGTCGACTGGTGCTGAGCCCATTCTCCATCGCAGTGACCGTGGAACCTATTCGATCTCCCTCTTGTATTTGACGTGAGTTAGACTTGTTAACTTTATCATGTCAAACAAAATAAGACACATCGGTATGTTACGAGAGAAAAGTACAACAGTCCAAACTTTGAACCCCAGCTTACAACCTTCTACCATGACGCTGTACTGTAGTAGGGCTACGTGGAGCAAGTGCTTAGCAGACCTACCTTCATGTTTCTGTAAATCTGAAGTCCAAACTAACCATTCACTCCTATCCAACTTACCTGCTGACTTACGTGCACACAATAGCCAACTACACGATGCACACCAGCATGTGAATTCTGAGTACGAAAGTACTACGGAAGTAGTGTTTTGGGGAAATGGTTAACCTCTCAGATCAACCACAAACCGATCTAACAACATATCGATGTACTGTCCAGTGCTCTCCGACGTAGTATGTGCAGGTTCTTTACAGCATTGACACAAAGATCCAACTGCTTCGCCCAGAAATCACAGAGCTCTCGCGCACGTAAATTTGCTTCTCGGTACGCAAGACACGTTACTTCTACCAGAAGGAACAACAACGTTTTCCCAAGGTTTTTACTATTATTTGAAGCTGTACCTATCACGAAGCTCTTTGTACCACACACCGCCAGGATAGTTCTCGAAATACTGGCACTTTCGCAATGAACACAAAACGACTAAAAACTTTCCCTGTCGCAATCAAATGGTCATGAGCGACGATAATTTCGTATCAGTGAGACAGCAGACAGCGAACGGTAATGACAACACGCCTACTTACCTGTATTATGGCAATGGCGAAGCGAGTGACAACAGTTCTGCGCTTTGTCTGACACCGCCCGGGCCTGCGAGTACCTCTCAAAGCGAACAACACTTACACTGAAGCGCCAAACAAACTGGTGCAAGCATGCGTATTCAAATAGAGATATGTAAACAGGCAGAATACGGCGCTGTGGTCGGAAACGTTTATATCAGACAACAAGTATCTGGCGCAATTGTTCGATCGGTTACTGTTGCTACAATAGCAGGTTATCAAGATTTAAGTGAGTTTGAACGTGGTGCTATAGTCGGCGCACGGGCGATGGGATACAGCATCTCCGAGGTAGCGATGAAGTGCGGATTTTCTCGCAAGAACATTTCACGAGTGTACAGTGAGAATCAGGAATCCGGTAAAAATCAAATCTCCGACATCGCTGCGGCCGGAAAAAGATCCTGCAGGAATAGGACCAACGACGGCTGGAGAGAGCTGTTCAACGTGCCGGAAGTGCAACCCTTCCGCAAATTTCTGCAGTTTTCAATCCTGGGCCATCAACAAGTGTCAGAGTGCGAATCATTCGACGAATCATCACCGATATGGGCTTTCGGAACCGAGGGCCCGCTTGTGTACGCTCGATGACTCCACGACACAAAGTTTTGCGCCTCGCCTGGGCTCGTCAACACCGACATCGGAGTGCTGACACCTGGAAAAATGTTCCTGGTCGCACGAGTCTCGTTGTTCGTTTCAAATTGTATGGAACAGATGGACGTGTACGGGTATGTAGACAACCTAACGAATCCATGGACCCTGCATGTCTTCAGCGGACAGTTCTAGCTGGTAAAGGCTCTGTAATGGTGTGGAACGTGTGCAATTGGTGTGAATGGGACCCGTGATACATCGAGATACGACTCTGACAGGTGTCACGTACATGCGCGACCTGTCTGATTGCCTGCATCCATTCGTGTCGATTGTGCATTCAGAGGGACTTGGGCAATTCCAGCAGGACAATGCGACATCCCACACGACCTCAGTTACTACAAAGCGGCTCCAGGAACACTCTTCTGAGTTTAAACGCTTCCGCTGGCCACGAAACTCCCCAGACGTGAACATTATTGAGAGTATCTGGAATGCCCTGTAACGTGCTGGTCAGAAGAGATCTCCAACCCCTCGTGCTCTTACTGATTTATGGACAGCCCTGCGGGATTCATGGTGCCAGTTCCCTCCGGCACTCCTTCAGACATTAGTCGAGTCCATGCCACGTTGTCTGGCGGCAATTCTGCGTGCTTGCGGGGACCCTACACGATATTAGGTAGCTGTACCAGCTTTTTCGGGCTTCAGTGTAAAATCACGGAACAAACGCATTTCCTACGTGACGTGACTACTGCAACCTTACTTACATAATATGCGCAAAGCAAAGCTTATTTTGTCGTAAATGCGGGGCCGCCTCTTGATACATACACTTGTTTCATACCCCAGACTCGTTCTCTCTAACAATGTCGCATCTGACTTTCTTCTGCGCCATCACAGCGAAAATAACGTCATGCTACCTCCTTTAATAATCATGCATGTTTTCGATATTAGAATATCCTCCGTCGTTACCTCCAAGTGCCACCGCTGCGGAATGTTGTCAGCCTGAACTTTGCCTCTCCTAACTAATACCGTCCGTAACATTATCAGGCCCTTCTTTGTCCGTGACATTTTATGTCACTCTAGACTCGTTCAACCGTCCACGTTTCGTATCCATCGGCCTGCCAGCGCCCATGACGCGCTGACTGGCGTTTCTCGGCCAACACACACACCCCTCCTCCCCCGCCACCCTCCACGACACTGGCGTAGCCAGCTGACCTCGTCACTCGTGAATTAATATCGACCAGCCGGATTAAAACGTAAATACCTCGTGGTTTGCTACTCGGATTATTATTCTAATAAAATTGTCTCTACGGCTAGATATGTTAACGGTTCCTCAATTCTTCTTCATTTATTTTAATTTACCCAATGTTGGGCGAGGAGTAGAATGAGCGTGGACAGACGCTCCTAACGTACCAAAAGGAAATGCCTAAATAATGTCAGCAATAAATATCTTCTGGAGTCGTCCGCTGCAAGGAAAAGACAAAAATATTCTTTTTTTCCTACGTAACTAGTGGGATACTTGGGTACTGGAGTATTGCTAGTTAGTGTAAGAAAAACATTAAACGAACGGAAAATATTATTTATTACAAACTCTGAGAACATCAAGTGAAACTTTTATTTATAAACTGACACACAAATTTCCAGGTTCTTTTCGGAATAGGAGGTTGCCTCTTATGGGAAGGAATCCTGTTAATGAAATTTATATCCAAAGTGTGGGAAAGCTCTTTTATCCCATTTCTTTAAGAGTGTTATTTACTCGGCAGAATGGCTGAGAGCCGCGCCTACTCAACTTGAACAGTTATGCGAATGAATTTCTCTAAGTACGGTCGAGTCTGTCGCATGAGAAATGTAGTGGAGTGACGTGAATGAAGTATGTTATTTCGAATGGATGAGAGATGGGGCTCACCTATGATGTAGCACACAATACCGTGAGCTGCGACGACTGCTGCTTGCATCGTTCACTGCTAAAAAATAATAAAACTATCTCTTTCCATCTGGATTGACCTTCGACAATGGAACTCTCACTACGCCCTGATGAAGTCAATGACTCCTATCTGCCCCTAGTGTAACTGTTGGTGTAGTACACCGGTCAGATAACCAGTCCACTGCGATGCCACTCAATGTTCAGGCGCAGGCGATAACTAATATTCTGGCTGTCTTCACACTGCGCATTAAGTGTCGCGGTCAACACAGTGAACAAACACTTAATCACGAGCAACTCAATATAGAGTATCACTCAAATTTGCTAGCAACAGAGGCGCTCTGTCAGTGCAGTAGAGATGGGCAAAACTGTTCTTTCCAGAGATCGGATCAGAACTGTTCACTCCCTGAAATGAATTAGCTCTTTTTCATGACTCACCACTCATTTACAATAGAAAATAAATGGAAGGCACATTACCCTTTAAACTTGGTTTATTCCAGTACTATACCTGTATTTTGATCTTATTTGATCCTATTTTGAAGTAACACAGATAATGAGTAAGAATTTTGTATTGTTTATTGAAATTTCCACGATATGACAAAGTTTTTGATTATTGATTTATTTTGCACTATCGTGGTTTTTTGGGTGATCGGAAAATGTTGTAACTTGAGATTTACATTAACAATATATTTGGCTATAATGTATTAAAATTTCATTAACCTCATACAAATACATCGCAAGCCATATATTTTTAAAGTGAACGTTTCCTTCCGAAGACGCCTAAAATCGCAAAATCCGTACCAGAATAAGAAAAAAAAATATAAATTTGACTGTAAAACGAAAGTGCTGCATATAGCCTTATGCAGAATAAAACAAGGAAAATATTGGTGTATCACATTTTGCGATCCATTTATCAGTTTGCTCGTAATTAAAGCGTAAATTCGAGTGTCCATAATAAAAATTCTATAGTAAGAGGAGTCGTCAGGAACCTAATCTGATCAGTTTAAACAAATAAAAATAAAATAAAAACAAATGATGTATACATAACATAATAATGTAATATACATAGCGGTACTACTACAAAGAACAATATCCAGTAGAGACGAACTTCGATGCAGAAGCACTGAGTCGAGCAGGTCGAGCCGCGAGCTGTATTACTGCGTGAGCTAAGACTGCAGAGACCAGAGTGACACCTGTGTTGCTTTGCTCAACGCTCTGGCTAGAGTCGAGAACGGTGGGGTGAGCGCTGTACGGGCGAGTTCCGAGGGTGGGGGGAGCGGTGAACGGCCACCATTCACCCGCTCCGAGACGAAATCATCCGTTCCCTTGCGAGCAGGTTGTTGCAAGTAGTTCCTATGTTATCCGCTAGGTGGCTCTCTGACCTGTTGCTCACATCAACGGCCCAGAGGGCAGGACGTGCGACTGAAACCATCGCCGACAGAGTGCGATGCGAAGTTAAGCTGCGCCAGACACTGCACGCGGCAGACGACGCACAGAGACGGCACGGCATATGTGAAACACAAAATCCAATGGGGCACTGCACAATGCAGGCAGCCAAGGTAGAAGCAGGGCAGAGGCCGGCGCTGGCTGTGTTGTGTGGCGTGCACTGTGCTGTGACCAGCAGAGGCGCTGCTGATATGCTCCGTCTCTCTCTCTCTCTCTCTCTCTCTCTCTCTCTCTCTCTCTCTGCTGTGGGAAACGTTTGGAGCTACCGTTCTTTTTTTCTGAATCACTGATTGTTCACTCCTTTGAAAGATTCAACTCTATGAATCAGTTCAAGAGCGTATCCCCCATCTCTACAGTGCAGTACTGAGTAGAGGCTTTGTTCCTCGCTCTGTCTCTACACGCATAAGTGCACTCGCTCCCACTGTGTGTTCCCGCTTCAAGAGTGTCACTGGAATGACCCCTCTCCACCCAAAAAGCGAAAGGGTATATCATCTGCTGTCTTTCCCTCACTCTTCTGGCTCATTGCGTCAGATATATTCCACCAATCAGCGTTAATCTTACAAACGGGAGGATGGCGCTCCATTTAAACCAACCAATCCGAAAATATATAGCATCTGCCTTAGGCGTTTACTGTCCACCAGTGAGAACTCTGAAACTGCACACTTTGCTTTTAAGGTGAACATGCAGGCCATTATCCCTTTTCCCTGGGAAGAAACTGTTTTGGTCCCTGGTCGGTCGTCCAGCGAGCCCTGCTGCATGCTAACTCACCCTCCTACGGACTTTCCAGTGGGCTGGTTGCCTCCACCGAACAAAAACTCCTGTGGACGTCGTGTCTTGAGTGTTTGTGTACGCCAGCCTCGACTTTTTAAGCTCGGTGCGCACTAGCGATTTATTTATTAGATTTGCATATCGATTAAACAGAAATATGTAAAAACGACTCTACCCCATCGAGTTTGGGCTCAAATGAAACGTCTTGATACGCAGAATACGATGGTGAGGTTGGAATATGCAAGAAATGAAGGTCAGGGGATCACGCCACCTTACAACAGGTCACTGCCTATCCTGCTTTGCAAAGTAAGCAAGCCTCTGACATGCACGTTCCGCGATGAGGCATGGATGTCTGACATCTCCAGTTTCGTACATATGCTGGTGATTTGTAGGCTTGTAACTAATAATTTTATTGAAAAATTCCTCTATTGTACATCCCAGGTGTTACATGCTTCACCCATGGTCCCTGCTGTAGAGACATCTTCACGGGTACCAGTTGCAGTTCGGTCGTCCTCTCCCCAAGGGGAGTGGCAGCTTCAGCGGCGTTCGCAGCGCACGAGGCAGAGGTTCAATGCGGGGCCTGGTCATGTGGCATCTCCCACTCTGCCTGTGAGTGGACATGTGGCTGCTCCTTCAGCAAGGTCCGAGCAGGCATCCGGGGGGGGAGAGGTTTATTAGTGATTGGGAGCTCCAACGTTAGGCGCGTGATGGAGCCCCTTAGGGAGATAGCAGAAACGTCGGGGAAGAAGGCCAGTGTTCACTCTTGGTGGGGGGGGGGTCTCATCTAAGTTGTGGAGGAGGCCCTCCCGGCGGTGATAGAGAGCACTGGGTGCATCTGACTGCAGATTGTAACTCATGTCGGCACCAATGACTCCTGCTGTCTGGGTTCAGAGGTCATTCCCATACAGGTGGTTGGCGGAGTTGGTGAAGGCGGAAATCCTCGCTCACAGGGTGGAATCAGAGCTAACTATTTGTAGTATCGTTCCCAGAACCGATCACAATCCTTTGGTTTGGAGCCGAGTGGAAGGCTTAAACCAGAGGCTCAGACGATTCTGCAGAGATCTGGGGTGCAAATTTCTCGACCTCCGCTATCGGGTGTAGAAATGTAGAGTCCCCTGAATAGGTCAGGTGTGCACTACACGCAGGAAGCGTCTACAAGGGTAGCGGAGTACGTGTGGAGTGCACATGTGGGTATCTTAGGTTAGAGAATTCAATCTCTAGGCCCAACAAGACGCCTTCTGAGACGCGACAAGGTAGTAGTAGGCAAAACGCAACAGGGAATAACAATATTAACGTGCTAATAGTAAACTGCAGGGGCATATATAGAAAGGTCCCAGAACTGCTCTCATTAATAAACAGGCACAATGCCCACATAGTACTAGGGACAGAAAGTTGGCTGAAACCAGATGTAAACAGTAATGAAATTCTAAACTCAGATTGGAATGTATATCGCAGAGACAGGCTGGACAGTGAAAGGGGAGGCGTGTTTATAACGATAAAAAATACAATAGTATCGAATGAAATAGACGGAGATCCGAAATGTGAAATAATTTGGGTGAAGGTCACGGTTAAAGCAGGCTCAGACATGGTAATTTGATGTCTCTATAGGCCCCTGTCTCAGCAGCTGTTGTGGCAGAGCACCTGAAGGAAAATTTGGAAAATATTTCGAGTAGATTTCCGGACCAAGTTATAGTTCCGAGTGGAGATTTTAATTTGCCGGATATAGACTGGGAGACTAAAATGTTTATAACGGGTGGCAGGGACAAAGAATTCAGTGAAATATTTTTAAGCGCACTATCTGAAAACTATCTTGAGCAGTTAAACAGACAAGCGACTCGTGGCGATAATATATTAGACCTTCTGGTGACAAACAGTCACGAACTATTTGAAACAGTTAACGCAGAGCAGGGAATCAGCGATCATAAAGCGGTTACTGCATCTATTATTTCAGCCGCAAATAGAAATATTAAAAAGGGTAGGAAGACTTTTCTGTTTAGCATAAGTGACAAAAAGCAGATTTCAGACGGCTCAACACAAAAGTTTTGGCTCAAGTACAGATAGTGTTAGGGATCAGTGGACAAAGTTCAAAACCATCGTACAATATGCATTAGATGAGTATATGCCAAACAAGATAGTAAGAGATGGAAAAGAGTCACCGTGGTACGACAACCAAGTTAGAAAACTGCTGCGGAACCAAAGGGAACTTCACAGCAAACACAAACATAGCCATAGCCTTGCAGACAAACAAAAATTACGCGAAGCGAAATGTAGTGTGAGGAGGGCTATGTGAGAGGCGTTCAATAAATTCGAAAGTAAAGTTCTATGTACTGACTTGGCAGAAAATCCTAAGAAATTTTGGTCTTATGTCAAAGCGGTAGGTGGATCAAAACAAAATGTCCAGACAGTGTGTGACCAAAATCGTACTGAAACAGGGATGACAGACTAAAGGCCGAAATACTAAATGTCTGTTTCCAAAGCTGTTTCACAGAGGAAGACTGCACTGTAGTCCCCTCTCTAGATTGTCGCACAGATGACAAAATGGTAGATATCTAAATAAACGACAGAGTGATAGAGAAACAATTAAAATCCCTCAAAAGAGGAAAATCCGCTGGATCTGATGGGATACCACTTGGATTTTACACAGAGTACGCGAAGGAAATTGTCCTCCTTTTTGCAGCGGTGTACCGTAGGTCTCTAGAAGAGCGTAGCGTTCCAAAAGATTGGAAAAGGGCACAGGTCATCCTCGATTTGAAGGACGGACATCGAACAGATGTGCAGAACTATAGACCTATATCGCTAACGTCGATAATTTGTAGAGTTTTGGAGCAACTATTATGTTCGAGTATAATGACTTTTCTGGAGACAAGAAATCTACATTGTAGGAACCAGCATAGATTTCGAAAAAGACGATCGTGTGAAAGCCAGCTCGCGCTATTCGTCCACGAGACTCAGAGGGCCATAGACACGGGTTCCCAGGTAGATGCCGTGTTTCTTGACTTCCACAAGACGTTCGATACAGTTCCCCACAGTCGTTTAATGAACAAAGTAAGAGCATACGGACTATCAGACCAATTGTGTGATTGGATTGAAGAGTTCCTAGATAACAGAACGCAGCATGTCATTCTCAATGGAGAGCAGTCTTCCGAAGTAAAAGTGATTTCAGGTGTGTCGCAGGGGAGTGTCGTAGGACCGTTGCTATTGACAATATACGTAGATGACCTTGTGGATAACATCGGGAGTTCACTGAGGCTTTTTGCGGATCATGCTGTGGTATATCGAGAGATTGTAACAATGGAAAATTGTACTGAAATGCAGGAGGATCTGCAACGAATTAACGCGTGGTGCAGGGAATGGCAATTGAATCTCAATGTAGACAAGTGTAATGTGCTGCGAATACATAGAAAGAAAGATCCTTTATCATTTAGCTACAATACAGCAGGTCAGCAACTGGAAGCAGTTACTTCCATAAATTGTCTGGGGGTAGGCGTTAGGAGTGATTTAAAATGTAATGGCCATATAAAGTTGAAAGTAGGTAAAGCAGATGCCAGGCTGAGATTCATTGGAAGAATCCTAAGGAAATGCAATCCGAAAACAAAGGAAGCAGTTTACAGTACACTTGTTCACTCACTGCTCGAATACTGCTCACCGGTGTGGGATCCGTACCAGACAGGGTTGATAGAAGAGATAGAGAGGACCCAACGGAGAGCATCGCGCTTCTTTACAGGATCATTTAGTAATCGCGAAAGCGTTACAGAGATGATAGATAAACTCCAGTGGGAGACTTTGCAGGAGAGACGTTCAGTATCTCGGTACGGGCTTCTGTTGAAGTTTCGTGAGCATACCTTCACTAAGGAGTCAAGCAGTATATTGCTCCCTCCTACGTATATCTCGCGAAGAGACCATGAGGATAAAATCAGAGAGATTAGAGCCCACACAGAGGCATACCGACAATCTTTCTTTCCACGAACAATACGAGACCGGAATAGAAGGGAGATCCGATAGAGGTAAAGTACCCTCCACCACACACCGTCAGGTGGCTTGTGGAGTATGGATGTAGATGTAGAAGTAGATGTAGAAGATACTGTTAAGCAGAATCAGCTTAAAGTTACATTTGAAAACACTTATGCTCTCTATCATTTAATTTCTTCAGGAATGGTACAAAAGAGTTTTATGGCTGAGTACGGTACTCCTTTCTGTACAAAAGCTAGAGTTCCTAGAGAGAGGAGGAGATGATGATAGCAGGGTGGGCGAATAAAGGACATCGTGATTTTCAGCCAAATATCACAGCAGGCTGTGGCTGAGGTAGAGGGGATCCCAACTGGTCATCATCAGTGTGTGTGTGTGTGTGTGTGTGTGTGTGTGTGTTTGAGTGAATAAATGTACTGTGAGGATATGGTGTCTATTCGCAATTGTATAGGCCTATGCCTGCGAGATACACTTCTAATTACTTTATTATATTCAATACTTTGTGCTTAAGTGTAGAATATCATCCTGTGAAATACGAGTGAATGAAAATAAGAAAAATACGAGGGGTGTTCAATAAGTAACGCTAGTCATCTTTTTCTTAGGCAATTTCGGTGGAAAGAATACAGAATTTGTTGTGAGATGTGGAATATTCCCGCTTCAGCTCCTCCAGTTTCCTGAAGTTCTGATAGACGGCGGCGCTGTACGTAGCCTTCAAACTGGTGTCTGTAACGCATGTGCGTTCCAAACATAGAAATGTCGTTGTTTCTTTTGGCGGTAAACGAGGGCATCGCAGATATTCAGAGGCGCTTGCAGAATTTTGGAGACGTAGCAGTGAACAAAAGCACGGCGAGTCGTTGGAGGAGGTGCCTGTCATCATCGCAACAATGTCGCGCAATTCTGCCCGATCTGCCTCGTGCCGGCCGACCACACACTCCTGCAGTGTTGGAACGTGCGGACACTCTCGTTGCAGGCGGTCGACGGATCACAATCAAAGATCTCGCTGCCCAACTCGACGTCCCTGTCGACGCTGCCGACACGCCCGTTCACAAGCTGGGATACATAGAGGTTATGCCGCTGGGTTTCTCGCCGCCTAACAGAAGATCATAAGAGCGTTGGACGACTATACGAGGTGCGACAGTAAAGTAATGAGACTGATTTTCTTTGCAAGATGTGGCAGCCCTGCAGGTTTGCATAGGCACAATATCTTTGACCTTGGTGTATAAGCTGCTTCTTGTCCAAGCGGCACATCGATGCAACTGCTCAGTCGTGAGTTGTGCTGTAATAAGTTAACAAATGTTTGTGTCCCTCGTCACGGAAATTGAACCGCATAATATTGCACAATGGTATGCCACATCTTTTTTAGTTAAATTGGGTGAAAACGCGACGACAACTCACGTAAGCTTGAGGAGGCTTTTGGAGAGGAGATTATGTCAAGAGCTCAAGTTTTTCGTTGGCATAAAATGTTTTGTGAAGGCAGAACGAATGTTGAAGATGAAGACCACAGTGGACGACCGTCAACGTCAAGGACGGATGTCAACTTGGCCAGGGTGCGTGAACTCGTACGATCTGATCGAATTATCCGTGAAAATGATTGCAGAAGAACCGAACATTAATTGAGATACGGTTCATCTAATAATAACTGAAGATCTTGGTATGAGAAAGATTTGTACAAAAATGGTCCCCAAAAATCTCACACCACAGCAGCGAGAAACACGGAAAAATGTGGCAGTCGATCTGTTACAGCAAACGGAAATCAATCCAGAATTGTTGAGCAGTGTTATCACTGGTGATGAAAGTTGGTTTTTTCAGTACGATCCAGACACAATACGCCAAAGTTCGCAATGGTGCTCAAAGGGATCACCCAGACCAAAAAAGCTCGCATATCAAAGTCAAAAGTGAAATGCGTGCTTGTGTGATTCTTTGATTCCAAGGGAATTGTTCATAAACAGTGGGTGCCTCCTGGACAAACACTTAACCAATATTACTACAAAGAAATTTTAGAAAGACTTCGCAAAAGAGTTCTTCGTATTCGTGCCAACATTGCTGATATTTGGAGTCTGCATCACGATAATGCGCCATCCCATACTGCTCCATCAGTACAGCAATTTTTAACCTCAAAACAAATTTCAGTACTACTAAAGCCACATTATTCACCAGATATCCCTCCGTGCGACATTTTTCTATTTCCAAGAGTGAAAATGGCGGTCAAGGGACCCATTTTCAAACAACACAAGATGTCCAAAAAGATGTGGCGAGGGTCTTGGAGGATATTACAGTACATGAGTTCCAGAAATTTTACCATCAATGGCAGAAGCTCCGGAAAAATTGTGTGCTGTCAGAAGGGAACTACTTTGAAGGAGACAACACTAAACTTGACTAAAACGGTAAGCAACATTTTTTTCACATCAGTCTCATTACATTATTGTCGCACCACATTCGTGCGTAATTACTAACGCATTACGCCACTGATGGCGAAAATTTCTTGTCGAACATCGTCGCAGGCGATGCAGTAAGAGTTCATTACTTCAAACTGTAAGGAAAACGTCAATCCACGGTGTGGCGCCACGCTACCTCCTCCCCGAAGAAACAGTTCAAAGGTGCACCCTCAGCTGGTCAAGTTCTGGCACTCTGAAGGGGTATTCTGTTTGATGTCCTCAGTCATGTTGCAACGATCAGCTCTGAAGTGTGTCGTGCTACCGCCAGGAAGTTGAAGAAACGACTTCCACGTGCTCGTCGCCACAAAAACGCAGGCGAACTTCTCCTTCACGCTGACAACGCAAGCTCTCACAGAAGCGTCTGCGCACGCTAGAGGAGCTCACAGAACCTCACTGGACTGTTGTTCCTCATCCATATCACACCTTGTCTTGTATCTGTTTGGCTCAGTAAGAGGTGCAGTGTGTGGATGACTGGAGTGTTGTTGATGCAGTAAGACGTTGGCTCCGACGTCGGCCAGTAGACTGGAACCAGTTTGCTTCCAGTAAGGTGGCTAAGGCCGTAGCATGAACGGAGATTATGTTGAAAAATAAGATTTTGCAGGCAGAAGAATGGGGAATATTCTGCTGTTCTGCTAATCCTGAAGCAAAACAGAGAAAAAGTCTGCTTCCAGAAAAAAAGTACTTATTGTCGCATTACTTATTGAACGCCCGTCGTATATTAACTTATTGACTGTTGTGTCCGGAGAGTCGATAGTTATTGTTGCGAGAAACGTTTTAGCTGCTGATTTATAATTTCTTTCCACTTCAAGTTCTCATCAATATGCACATTAAGTAACTTGGAGCTTTTTACTCTGTTTATTAGTTTTTCTTAGTGAACTACATTCATAATAGGTGGGGTGTTTTTAGCGAGGATACTAGTACATGAACCAGATCGTTCAGATTGCCCTGTTCTGCGTTAAGAATACTCTTTGCGAATGCACTGAGCTGTCCAAAATTTGATATCGTAAGCTGCGGTAGAGTGCAAGTACGCAAGGTTTCATTTTGGAAAACAGGGAATGCAGTGAAATGTCCTACTGCCGATCAAATTCTGTGATAATACCAGACGGAGGTTGAGCAAGGAACGGGTCGGAGCATGTGCTGTTCCAACGTACCACGAACGAGTTTCCCCACATTGCAAGATGTGGTCGTGTAGCACTTCAGTGTAAAAGTTTTGATTCGTAGTATATTCCACCTCAATCAGATGAGGCGCTGCCGTCTAACCACCACATCGTGTGAGTACTAGAAAGATGCCTCCGTCTTTTCGTATATTAGACACTGAAATTTATTTTGGTGTCTTGTGACCCAATATTAAGAGAAACTTATGGTCGTCATAAGCGCTCATATTCAGTTCTCTGGCAAAAGCGACGGCGATATACGTGGAACGCGCGGACTGAAGTTTTTCCCGTAAAAATGAGGTCCTACTGCAGACGCTGAAGGGATTGGGTTCACCTGCCGACAATGGAGGGCGCGATATGGGCAGTTTCCACGATACGGACAAGCACTGTCAGCTGTTTCGCTCTTGGTATAAAAGAAGACGCCCTGTAGTGGTCCCACTGCATTCTGTGAGCAGTGTGTAGACCTTTTGCACCAAAATTAGAACGTGGAGAGAAGTTATTTGTTGTGAGACTATATACTGTCGCATAACAAACGACCTGTTGTATTTCTCCGGACGGCGACCAAATTTGTGTTGCGAAACAGCACCGAAGAGTTCGCGATCAAAATTTCAGCGGCTCCCTGTCAACGTCATCAAATATGATGTAAGTAACATATCCATTACCGAACGGCCTTACTAAAGTTTTTATAAAAACACTTCTGTAAATTCTATGTTATAACTCCCTAGTTATCGAGTAGGAAACTGCACTGTAGAACGGAGGCAAGTGCAGTAACTGAACAATACCACTCCCTGTAGCAGTTATTATTGTTTCGCCCCATCCTTTTCAAGTACAGAGCGTAGGAAGAATGATTGCTTTGACTCCTCTGTGCAAGACTACTCTTGCTGGCTGGTTCAAATGGCTCTGAGCACTATGGGACTTAACATCTGAGGTCATCAGTCCCTTAGAACTTAGGACTACTTAAACCTAACTAACCTAACGACATAACACACATCCATGCCCGAGGAAGGATTCCAGCCTGCGACCGTAGCGGTCGCGCGGTTCCACACTGAAGCGCCTAGAACCGCTCGGCCACAGCGGCCGACTCCAGAATCTGTGTGACATTGTCCGTAGGTCGACGAAACCTATGGCCATTAGCGCTGACCTCCTTCGTATATTACGATTATTCACTGTTACGCCTATTTGGTACGGATACCGCATACTTCACCAACATTGCACGACGCGAATCAGTGCTGTTCTGCGCCTATCAACTGACCGAAGTGAGCCACCTGCTGTACCTACGACTGAGCGTGCGTGATCGTTCCATTTCACTCCCCCACAGATTGCTACACCAACGTGTTCTTACGACTCCACTGATTCCAGTTGTGGTTAGTTGACATTGCGGTCACAGCATACAACGATTTTCAACGTTTAAATCAAGTTGGCAGTGTTTGCATCACTTGACTGAATATACTGCAGATACAGCTTTTCTCGGACAGTTCTTTACTATAGATAACTCGCTGGATACCCGGCGTTTTCACGCTACTAAATCTTTATGACGAGACATCTTTTGAGCTGTGTGCGTACAATGATACAATTCTGCAGGTACATCAGGCGGTATACGTCGACACTGTCTGCGAATTGTGCTGCGAACAGAGTTACTTGAAATGAAGTAATTCACTGAAAAAGTCACTCATGATGCGGCAGGTTTTCGTGCATCTCGCTCTTTATGACGTCTCATTTCCTGTGTTGTGTGTCGTATAATGATATATATTTTCACGTACGTTCAATGGTGTATGTGGATAGTGTATGCAAAATGTGTTGTGAATAGAATTAGTAGTAAGGAATTAATAACTTAAAAGATCGTCCCCGATGCTGCAGTTCTACTGCATGGACAGTGGAAATGTACTAATCGAGAAACTTTTTTTCCTTTAATCATTTTGTGGGAGGTGTGAGCAAGAAAAAGACTCGTAAAAATTTGAAATTATGTGTGAGCTTTATTGCAACTCACTAAGTGCACTCATACTAGGTGACTATATTCTAGCCACTTACCCACCGTGAACTACGCTACTACTGCACCCCCATCCCTTCGGGAGAGAGCTGGTTCTTACCCCACAGTGATTCTTTCCAGACAGTATGCCAGACGTGTACCAAGTTTCGTTGAAATCGATACACTGGTTTAGGAGGAGAATTGGCTCTGAGCACTATGAGCACTATGGAACTTAACTTCTGAGGTCATCAGTCGTCTAGAACTTAGAATTAATTAAACCTAACAAACGTAAGGACATCACACACATCCATGCCCGAGGCAGGATTCGAACCTGCGACCGTAGCGGTCGCTCGAATCCAGACTTTAGCGCCTAGAACCTCCAGCCGGCTGAAGAGGAGATATGGAACATATATACATACATAGATACGTTTCGTATATCTACTTTCATAATAATTGTATGGATTGCGTCATCTGCAAAATACCGGAGGCTGCTGTTTATATTGTCTGTAAGGTATATAACATGAACAGGAAGGGTACCGATGTAATTCTGCCGCACGCGCCACTATTTACCTATACACCAACCGATAGCTCTCCATTCTGTATCCCATCTAACAGGAAATCCTCAATCTAGTTACAAATATCTTTTGATATATTCCATACGGCGGAATTTTGTTGACATTCTTCCCGGCTTCGATTCCCGGCGGGGTCAGGGATTTTCTCTGCCTCGTGATGGCTGGGTGTTGTGTGCTGTCCTTAGGTTAGTTAGGTTTAAGTAGTTCTAAGTTCTAGGGGACTTATGACAACAGCAGTTGAGTCCCATAGTGCTCAGAGCCATTTGAACCATTTGTTGACACTCTTTAGTGTGACACTGAGCCGAATGTGGAATGCTTTTCGGACGTCACTGCATCTATCTGACTGCCTTGATCCACGGTTTACAGAATGTAGTGCGGCAGATGACGCATGCTTTCGGAACCGTTGCTGGTTGGCCACTAGCAGGTAATTGTTTCGACATACCCGCTATATTTCAGCTCATAATATTTTCTAATATTCGACAACACGTGAATGTAATCAAGATTTTGCGGTAGTTTTGTGGGTTACTCCCGTTACTCTTTTTGTAGACGGGTATAATCTGTCCATTCTTCCAGTTAATGAACACAATTTTATGTTAGAGGGATCTACAGTGTATAATGGCTCAAACGTGGGCTGACGCAGCTGCAGATTCTGAACAGAATCCGACAGGGATCCCTTCGGACGCTGCACCTTCTCTTATTTTAGCGTTTTCTTCTGTTTCTCTATACTCTTGACACTAATATTTAAATCACTCGCCCTTGTAACGACGCTAGAATTATTGTTACGTAGAACTCATGTTTTCCTCTGTAAAGAAATATTTGAAAACAAAGTTCAGAATTCCTGATCTTTCTTTGCTACCCTGAAATTCTGTTCCTGTATCATCCATAATTGTCTGGTCAGCCATTTATATAGATAAAATTTGTTTGGGTTTTGTGAGAGGTCTTACCATAATATTCCGTTTTGTTTTGCACCTATTGTGCAGTAGTCGCTATTTCTATAGACTTTGGAGAGTGTATAAAATGGAGGGTCCCTTCCGCCTCGAACTGTTCTATCAGGCGCGTACCTATAGAGTGCTTGATTAATTATTCTTCTACAGTTGAGTAACAGTTCTGTACAAGACACTAACCACAACCCAATGTTTCAAGTTTCTTCTTCAGTCATGACGTAACGCCTCTTCATTTAATTTACTAAACACGTTGATATTTCTGCTTGTTTTAATTTCCCTGTGTTCTGCAGCATAATAGTTCCTATAACTTCCTCTTTGTCACTGATACGATTTCCAATGTGGACGTCCTCCAAGAGAGCATGTTTATTTGTTGCCAGTAGCTCTAAGAAAGTTTCGTAGTGAAAGTAGCTTTCGAAGGAGGTATATACTATCGTTTCTGACGACCTTTCTCTGTGGCTGAGTTTGATGATAGGTAGAAGAATCCAACTATAAGTTTATATCCACCCTTGACAACGTTTTGCACAAACCATATCGCTTGCAGTTTCCTGAGTTTCTTGTCTACTGGTACGGATTCACCGTCTCCATTTAATGTTAGCCTATTTCATCGATATACACTTGGATTTACACCAAAAATCTCACTGACGTTAGTTTCAGGTTTTAACCAGCTCTCTCAAAAGTTGGCATTTTGTTGCGAATGCTTCATTATCTCTGTAGCGCGTCATGAGTTGGCTGCTGTAAAAACGCGGAGGGTAGTGTATCTGGGAACACATTATGTTCCCTGGTCAGTGTTTGTGTTTGGGTCTAGCGACCAGTTTCACAATTGTATGAAGGACTGCGCGCTACAGATCTCCACAGGCAGTTTCCTGCATTTTCTACAGTTCCTGTCGTTCCTGTTTTATGCAGAATTTTTAATTTTGTGAGTTCTACACACTTAAGTGCAGTGTCGTATATTGAAGCTGTATTGAAGATGATGTTAAAATCTTCGGTTACAGATTTTTTGGCGAGTAGAATTCTGTTCATTTTTAAAACTAGTTGTACAGGGTGAACATTAATAAAATCCTCATAGTGCAGGGACGGATTCCTGACTGAAAGTGGAGGAAAAAAAGGATCTATTAACGTGTGTCCAGAAGTGGACGGTGTGCGTGCAACGACAACAAACCGTCCTGAAACGCAGTACAGAGCTGCATCGCATCCACGTCACCACAGATGTTCAAAGTTCTCCCATGGCTTGCAGTGTCATGCAGAATACGCGTGCCCATACTCTGGCTTACACCATGCCGGCGAGCCCCTTGCGTGATCGGTGTAATAGGGTTCGTCTCAGTATCCTGCAGAACCCGAGCCTCTAAATGTGGTGTACGCGCAGTCAGCCGGATCCCTGCACGTTCTTCAGTCTGAAAGGAACACGATCACACAGTCGTTCCAAAAGGCTTGAAATGTTGTGTGCCATAGGCACGGGTCCCCAGGTAGATGCCGTGTTTCTTGACTTCCGCAAGGCGTTCGATACAGTTCCCCACAGTCGTTTAATGAACAAAGTAAGAGCATTGGATTGAAGAGTACTTAGATAACAGAACGCAGCATGTCATTCTCAATGCACAGAAGTCTTCCGAAGTAAGACTGATTTCAGGTGTGCCGCAGGGGAGTGTCGTACGACCATTGTTATTCGCAATGAACATAAATGACCTTGTGGATAACATCGGAAGTTCACTGAGGCTTTTTGCGAAAGATGCTGTAGTATATCGAGAGGTTGTAACATTGGAAAATTGTACTGAAATGCAGGAGGATCTGCAACGAATTGACGCGTGGTGCAGGTAATGGCAATTGAATCTCTATGTAGACATGTGTAATGTGCTGCGAATGCATAGAAAGAAAGATCCTTTATCATTTAGCTACAATACAGCAGGTCAGCAACTGAAAGCAGTTAATTACATAAATTATCTGGGAGTAGGCATTAGATGTGATTTAAAATGGAATGACCGTATAAAATTAATCGTCTTTAAAGCAGATGCCAGACTGAGGTTCATTGACAGAATCCTAAGGAAATTCAGTCCGAAAACAAAGGAAGTAGATTACAGTACACTTGTTCGCCCACTGCTTGAATACCGCTCACCGGTGTGGGATCCGTACCAGATAGGGTTGATAGAAGAGATAGAACAGATCCAACAGAGAGCAGGCCGCTTCGTTACAGGATCATTTAGTAATCGTGAAAGCGTTACGGAGTTGATACATAAACTCCAGTGGAAGACTCTGCAAGAGAGACGCTCAGTAGCTCGGTACGGGCTTTTGTTGAAGTTTCGAGAACATACTTTCACCGAGGAATCATGCAGTATATTGCTCCCTCCGACGTATATCTCGCGAAGAGACCATGAGGATAAAATCAGAGAGATTAGAGCCCACACAGAGGCATACCGACAATCTTTCTTTCCACGAACAATACGAGACTGGAATGGAAGGGAGAACCGATAGAGGTACTCAAGGTACCCTTCGCCACACACCGTCAGGTGCCTTGCGCAGTATCAATGTAGATGTTGTTTTGGCACAGCCGTGCTGCCTCTCGACCGTTTCCATCTGCTTGGCCGCATACGAACACCATCTCGGCTTGTTTCCGACAGGAACGCCGGACCATTCTGCTGCTTACAGTGCGTATCGTGTGGACGATTAGGCCATATATTTTCGATCGTGCAACATTTTGTACCTTGGAACACGAGAGGATCTGACGTGGAACACGTGATACATGCAAATAAACGGAATTTCTTTAACGTCTTAGGAATTTTAGTGCTCTCGATAACAGAAATTTGTCTCACTTTCCAATAGCTTCTGTTTCAAATTGTATTTAATTTGTAATTATTTTTGGTAGTGCTTCTACTTAATTTGATTTCATTTATTGAGTCTTCGTGAGTAGTAGTGTGATAATGTAACAGGCCGTTAAATACGAGGGTGGCCAGAAAGTAATGCATCAAATTTGCTTTCCTTCGACAGTTCTTTATTGAACATGATGAGAATTACACACAGGAAAGAATGGTGTTCTATGTACACACGCTATTTTTCCACGTAACCTCCATCCCGTTCTGTGGCCTCCCTGCAGCGCGAAACAAGGGCGTGTATGCCCTGTAGGTAGCAATCCTTGTCCTGGTGGCGGAGCCAGTGCTTCACTTTGTAAACTTCCTTTGCTGACTGACAGATGCAGCGCCTACTGCCGAGTCATAATGCGTCTGTCCTCGCGAATAACGACGTCACCCGCTGCAACACGTCAGGTGTGGCAGCCGTGGCTGGTCTTTCCGACCGCTGCAAATCGTGCAGCTCCGCCGAACCGCCTTGTCATGACCTCACCCTCCGTGCCCAGCGACTAACTGTACTTCTGTCGGCAGCAGATGCTCCACAGACTTTGCACAATCGTTTGTGAATATTCCCCGCAGTTTCTATCTCTGCAGCGAGAAATTCATTGACGGCACGTTGTTTGTAACGTACATCACCTAAAGACGCCATTTTGAAACCGTCCTGCAGCTACGCTATCTGTCGGAAGTGACGGAAGCTTGGCGCGCTCCCTCGGGAGACTTCAAGGAATACATACGTAACGTTTCACATTCGTAGCATTGTTTTCGGCTGAGAAAAAAATGCAATGCATTACTTTCTGGGCAACGCTCGTACATACTGACAAGATTTATTTTTCAATGGAATATTTGTTTTCGGTAGATGATCATGTTGTACGTTGAAAAATGTTTTTCACATATGGAAAAACTTTCCTTTTCCACACTAATTTTTGTAATTTCAGAAAAAGACTGCAGCACACAAAAATTGACTGGTATTATGAAAACTGAAGTAAGAACACACATGAAACTTGTATTTCACGACTGGCTAGAGGATAAAGTGTGAAGAGTTTTCTAAGGCACAACGCTCCCCTTAGATTATAGTTCTCATTGGCGTGACGAAAGTCACAGAAGCTGGAAGTTGGTTTGTTATAGAACTTCCGAAGTCTCTGGTTCAAGCCTTCGAGTTACAACCAGGAGCCACGATGATTTCTTAGTAATGATGTTTGCGCCTGGATTCCACAGAAATGGCAACTCGTATGTCGTGCATCAAAGTTGTTGATTTCTGAATGAATTGGTTTATAGCAAAAAGAGAGAAGTAAAGTTGCTACTCACCATATAGCGGAGATGCTGAGTGGCGATAAACACGACAAAAAGATCCATATAATCATAGCTTTTGGCCATTAAGGCCTCTGTCAGCAGTAGACACACACACACACACACACACACACACGCAAGCGCAACTTGCACGCACGTCTGCAGTCTCAGAGAGCTGAAACTACAGTATGTGTCGGCACTACCTACAGAGACGTCCGGCCAGTTGAGCAGGGAAGTTTTTCGACTATGATCCGTAGGTCACCTCGAATGAGAGTGTCCGCACGTTGGAACACTCCAGCAGTCACACCTGTGTGCCACTGGCCGGTACGGACGAGGTCGGGCAGGTTTGCGGGACCTTGCTGCGATGATGACAGGCGCGTCGCCCAACGATTCGCTGTGGTTTTGTTCACTGCCAGGTCTCGGCAGACATCGTGCAATCTCTTATGAATACCAACGATGCCAGTCTTTTCCACGGAGACAAACTGAGTGAGAGGTCACAGCTTGGGACGCATCTCCGTTACACTCGCCACTTTGAAGGCGACTTATAGCGCCGCCACCTGTGCGAACTTCATGAAACTATAGGAGTAGATGCGGGAATATTCCACGATGTCTCACAACAAATTCCGCATTTTTTTGAACTGAACTTGACCGAGAATGGATGTGTTGCATTACTTATTGAACGCCCCTTACATATTATGCATCCTTTTTTAATTATTTGTTTATTTGTTTCGCTCTAGTCAGTATCCGATATACAGGGTGGTCCATTGATAGTGACCGGGCCAAGTATCTCACGAAATAAGCGTCGAACGAAAAAACTACAAAGAACGAAACTCGTCTAGCTTGAAGGGGGAAACCACATGGCGCTATGGTTGGCCGCTAGATGGCGCTGCCATAGGTCAAACGGATATCAACTGCGTTTTTTTAAATAGGAACCCACATTTTTATTACATATTCGCGTGTAGTACGTAAAGAAATATGAATGTTTTAGTTGGACCACTTTTTTCGCTTTGTGATGGATGGCGCTATAATAGTGACAAACGTATAAGTACGTGGTATCACGTAACATTCCGCCAGTGCGGACGGTATTTGCTTCGTGATACATTACCCGTGTTAAAATGGACCGTTTACCAATTGAGGAAAAGGTCGAATCGTGTTGATGTATGGCTATTGTGATCAAAATGCCCAACGGGCGTGTGCTATGTATGCTGCTCGGTCTCCTGGACGACATCAGCCAAGTGTCTGGACCGTTCACCGGATAGTTGCGTTATTTAAGGAAACGGGAAGTGTTCAGCCACATGTGAAACGTCAACCACGACCTGCAACAAATGATGATGCCCAAGTAGGTGTTTTAGCTGCCGAGGCGGCTAATCTGCACGTCAGTAGCAGACAAACTGCGCGAGAATGGGGAATCTCAAAAACGTCGGTGTTGAGAATGCTACATCAACATCGATTGCACCCGTACCATATTTCTGTCCATCAGGAATTGCATGGCGACGACTCTGAACGTCGTGTACAGTTCTGCCACTGGGCACAAGAGAAATTACGGGACGATGGCAGATTTTTTGCATGCGTTCTATTTAGCGACGAAGCGTCATTCACAAACAGCGGTAACATAAACCTGCATAATATGCAATACTGGGCAACGGAGAATCCAATATGGCTGCCACAAGTGGAACATCAGCGATCTTGGCAGGTTAATGTATGGTGCGGCATTATGGAAGGAAGGATTATTGGCCTCCATTTTAACGATGGCAATCTGAATGGTGCATTGTATACTGATTTCCTACGTAATGTTCTGCCGATGTTACTACAAGATGTTTCACTGCATGACAGAATGGCGAAGTACTTCCAACATGATGGATGTCCGGCACATAGCTCGCGTGCGGTTGAAGCGGTACTGAATAGTATATTTCATGACAGGTGGATTGGTCGTCGAAGCACCATACCGTGGCCCGCATGTTCACCGGATCTGACGTCCCCGGACTTTTTTCTGTGGGGAAAGTTGAAGGACATTTGCTATCGTGATCCACCGACAACGCCTGACAACATGCGTCAGCGCATTGTCAATGCATGTGCAAACATTACGGAAGGCGAAATACTCGCTGTTGAGAAGAATGTCGCTACACGTATTGCCAAATGTATTGAGGTTGACGGACATCATTTTGAGCATTTATTGCATTAATGTTGTATTTACAGGTAATCACGCTGTAACAGCATGCGTTCTCGGAAATGATAAGTTCGTACCGGTACATGTATCACATTGGAGCAAATAAAATGTTCAATCGTACCAACGTTCTGTATTTTAATTTAAAAAAACTACCTGTTACCAACTGTTCGTCTAAAATTGTGAGCCATATGTTTGTGACTATTACAGCGCCATCTATCACAAAGCGAAAAAAGTGGTCCAACTAAAACATTCATATTTCTTTACGCACTACACGAATATGTAATAAAAATGGGGGTTCCTATTTAAAAAAAACGCAGTTGATATTCGTTTGACCTATGGCAGTGCCATCTAGCGGGCCACCCATAGCGCCATCTGCTTTCCCCCTTTAAGCTAGACAAGTTTCGTTCTTTGTAGTTATTTCGTTTGACGCTTATTTCGTGAGATATTTGGCCCGGTCACGATCAATGGACCACGCTGTAAATAGAATGATTCACACACACACATTTATCAATGATTCGCATAAAAATTTACATTGGTTGAAAACGTATTACTTTCATCACGATGTGCTCCTGTCATTACCATGCGATGTCACTCTAAACGACAGTTCTAAGTGGAACATTCATGCTTCCAGACAACTTTCCCGCCGTGCTCGCTGCTTACATCACGTAAGTAATTTTTAAAAAATGGTAAAGTTCACTTATTTAACGTTGTTATCTGAATAATTTTTTTTCGTAGTTCTCGAACAAAGCACTCTACGGCACTCAAGTATCTGGGGGTAGGTACTTGATGCTACCGTGTGAAGCCCGGCTGCATCGCTAGTGCTACTACAAAATGTAGCTGTCTCAGATGTCATGAATGTTTCCATGCACAAGGCGAAACATTTGGGTTGTTAATGTTATGGCTGCCGTTGTTGTTGCTGTTGTGATCCTCGAAACGAGGACTGGGTTGCTTCATCTAGTCTATCCTGTGCAGCTCTCTCCCTCTCTGCATAACTATTGCAACCCATATACCCAAGTGCCCACTTAATGTAGTCGGGTCTTGAGTTTCTCCCGCACCCGTAATTTTCTCCATTTCCCTATGATGGGTCTTATCGCAAGGGAGACATCAATAAACTCTTATACCCAACTTAAAACTTTCTCCTTCACATACACCGCTGGCCACTAAAACTTCAACAGCAGGAAGGAGTAATCGCACATAATGAAATTGTGCTTATCGTGCGTATAAAGCAAAATAAAAAGAACATTTGATTAAATCTGAGGGTGATATGGTGGTGTACATAGAGTAAAATTTGGCACACAGACCTGCAGCCTCTGGCAACGAGAATAGCTCAGTCAACGAAGACCAAAAAAGACCGAATAGGGGAAAAATCCTGTAGTTACCAATTTTTGTACACTATTACGAGTGAATGTCGTGAACTACATACTAAATAATCCCCACTGGAGGATGGGAGAGTGGGTGGTATGTGTGTGGGGTTTCTAATAGCAATTTTTTGTTATGTTTACCTGACACACCCGAAAACCGAAGCTGTTAGCGACAATGTTTTCCGGTACAAAATTAAACTAAATTAAATTTCCTACAGAAAATAATTTCAGCGGCACAAGGGGCTCTTTGTCGTTCATGATCCCGCTTTTGCCTTGCCCTACACTGAGCTGCCGTGCTGTCATACCGATGCACGCAATTTTTAAAAAATCGGGCACTTCTGCTTTACCTTTCGCTCGCCATAGTATTGACGATATTCTCTGTATAGTAAATTTTGAATAGGAACAATGAATATGCCTGTGATCTTTTAACGTTGTGAGTATACAGGGTGTTTCAAAAAGGACTTTACAACTTTTAAAAGTCATATAATTTTATTGAAAGAGGATATAGAGCTGGTTTTAGTGTTATTTTGTAGGGAAACACATCAAGTTTTTTACCTTAAGCTAATGATGTTGTATGTCACTTCCGTTGGTTATCCCGCACACATCCCATCGGAAGTCATATTCTTCCCAAACTCGCTGTAACATTGCAGGTGTAACTTGCTAAGTGGCGGCGTAAATTCTTGCTCTAAGTTCAGGTGGAGAAGTCGGCACAGGAGGTACAAACACGATAGCCTTGATGAAACAGCAAAAAAAAAAAAAAAAATAAAAATAAAAACGCCGAGTGGTGTCGGGTCTGGGGAACGCAGGGGCCTCGCAATTGGCCCATCACAGCCAATCCACTGACCTGGAAAGCGGTCACTGAGCGGACGTCAGCCGGGTGGTGGGGTGGTGCACCATCTTGAAAGAAGTAAACACTTCGTTCATGGTCATCCTCATCGACGTGTGGTATCAAAAATTGTTATAACATATCCAGGTGCACTACTCCATTGATAGTTCTCTCACGGAAAGAAAATGGACCGTACACTTTGTTCTTGCTTAATGCACAAAGAACGTTCAGTTTAGGGCTATCACGAACATGTTGCAATGTTTGATGTGGATTTTCACTGGCCCAAATCCTAAAGTTATGTGTGTTAACCTTGCCACTTAAGCGAAAAGTCGACCTGTCATAAAAGATGATTTTGTCCAAGAGAGTTCATACTCATGCAATCGATTTAACATATCCGCACAGAAGTTCTTGAGAGCAATTTCATCAGTGTCTTTTATTCCTTGTACATTCGTCAATCTGTACGATTTCAAATGCAAACGTTTTCTCAACACATTGTCGTATGTGGAATTTGCAGTTCACGAGATGCACTTCGGATTCATTTCGTAGCACTGTTGACAAAACGTCACTCGCTCAGCGACGTCATTAGATGTGCATGGACGACCTGATGATTTCCCATGTCTTACCGAACACCCTGTTTATACAATACATTTATGCCACTCATAAACTGTAGGCCTACTAGGAGGATCTTTAGCGTACTTGGTACTGAAATTACGCAAAACAGTTGTCGCCGACTTCGATTCTTCAAACCAAAACACACAGATAACACCCTCGGGTCCAGTGAAGACAGCCATCTTAAACGTAACTGCCGCTAGCTCTTCTTATGGTGCGTAATGGCGCTAGCGAATTACGCGAAACAGAACTTAAAGTATTTCCGTACAAATTGACACTACAATCACCTCTGTAGGTACTATGAATTAATTTATAATAATTATCAAAGTTGTTAAGTTCTTTCTGAAACACAATGTATTTTAGACCTGATGATGTGGCTTAAAGCCGCGAAAGCTGCCGTGTTTTAATAAACAACAATTTTACCAGCTGAAGGAGAGTTCTTCCTAACATCAGTTGCTTCTTCACCTGGAATTTTGAGACGAGTTCTAACTGCTGTTTCTTCCAGAAGCTTTATGTGAATAACTGCACCATGCAGATTTTCTGAAAGTATTGCAAGATCGTCTGCAAAAACCAGGCTGTTTATCTTAATTCCATTTGTTTTTCTTTTAGAATTATTGGTTCTGTTTTGTGATATTTTAGCTCTAAATTCCAGATTCCTACAGTTCTTTTGTACAATACAGTTGGAAGGCGGTAACAATGTATTCATTGTTACCACCTTCCACAGGCAACAGGTAAGGTGACAGTTCATTGTAGGGGACTTCAGATGTTAAGTCCCATAGTGCTCAGGGCCATTTGAACCATTTGAACAGTTCATTGTGCTACCTTCCATGGGCATCTCCTTGACGAGGCGATTCAAATGATATTTCACACGCGACACCTTGAGCGTAACAGACTCAAATGATAGGGAAAGTGTACTTGGCTGAATGGAAGAATATGACACTAAGTAATCCGTTTTCTTATCTGCATGTACATACATTTTGGTAGCAACGCAGATCTGGAATGGAGAGGAGGCAAGGAGCCACAACAACATTTTTCGTTAAAAGACGCTTTGCAGACCCGTGTTGAAGTACAGGGATGGGTCATAAACATCACCGCTGCAAGGAATGCTGCGCGTGTCTCGGCAGAATTTCGTAGCTTGTTTCGCTACAGAGGCAAATGGTGTGTTTATTGCCTCAGGTATCACAAGCGGGAGGCGACTGCGCAGCTCACACTTGTTGGAGCGGCAGCATTCTCACAGGTGGAGAAGGAAATACGTAGTTAAAACAGAGCATGGCCCTTATGTGAACAGTGCATGATGAATGTTACAAAGGCCTCAGCCTCTCGTAGAACGCTCACTCGTTGGTTGAGCAGTCTGAAAATTTAGAGGAAAGGCAGATTGGTCCCTTTATATCGTTTCTTTGTTGAGGTGGAGTTAGCAGATACGGCGACTGAAAGCAATGCTTTTAGGGTGGGTGGAATAATTCCTGTACATAGCAGTTTGGTTGGCATACTGCAGCTTCAGGGAGACAATGTTCTTCATAAACAGCGGAGAGGTAGCTCGATATATGTAATTTGCAGTGCCTAAGGCTCCGTGGGGTGTGGAGAGAGATTTATTTTGTGACCACTTTGATCACAATGGACGCTAAATAGATCAGCATTCAATAAGCTGAGATTGTTATGTATTCTCCAGGTGGAGAGATCGGGAAGAGTCGTGTTAGTTAATATGCTCTTACGAGAACTGCGAAGGCATCGCTGTGCGCATCAACCCATCAACTGGGCAAGCGTGTACAGTCGTTATAGACAGACTATGGACAAACAGTCTTCTGCTTCACAGATCATTTCGTAATAGCGTATGACTGACACTTCAGTCAAGAACAAGCAGTTTTTTTTAGGTTGACAGTCAGTACGGAGCATATGCAGTCGCCTGGCATCCGGTACACTCAGTTACACATCGTGCTGCGAACGTAAATGCCGCATTGCAATCGTGCGGGGAGTACATACAGGGAGTACATAACACGTGATGTTGTCACAGGAACGCTTTTTCATAGAGATCAGCGCCTAGTTTGGAGTTCTATACTAAACACTTGTGCACGTTGCACTCAGCCAGGCTAGATGGTAATGTTGAACATCAGTTAGGAATGGTTGCCAACTACGTTAATTAACGTTGTTTACATATATTTTATTGCAGAATCCATTTCTACAGAGTTTACCAACTATGTGACACTTCTATCAAGATTTGTGTGACATTTTTAAATTTAATTCTACCCTGAATCATTTTCTAAATAATAATAAAAAAGATAATAAAAACAACGGATATGGGAATAGGTTGTTTGTCCTAAAAGTTGGCTACCTACATTTATTAAATTAAGTTACTTGGTAGAAAAACACTTTCAGGAATGCACAAATAACCATTCTTCTGATGTCTAACCAATTCTGTGGTACGTGCTCCCTACCTAGCAGGGCCAGAACATAAACTCTTTTACAAACATTCAACACACTCAGAACGATACTTGCGTGATGAGTGGTGGCGAGCAGATGATAAGAATTGCTTGTATGTTAGTGTAGACATTTAAAGGATAAATGTGATAAACCAGCCCATTGTCTAACAGCATGTTTTATTTAAAATGGGTGAGATGCTTCTCCCATAAATTTAACAATAAGTATCGTATTTGTTAGAGTTTCATGAACTATGTTTGCTAATTTTGCTTCATCACAACATTCTCTATGATTTTATCAATTGTTTCTCTGTACATCAGATCAAATGCTTTCTTGATACACATCAGGGACAACAAACAGTTTTCCAGCCCAGATATACCGCATGATGGATGTGTTGTTGGAGTAATAGGAGCCTGCTCTATCAATCAGTTTTGTAGGGGGTACACATGTGAATGGACATGTCTGATGGAATGTTGAGATAGATGGAGGAGTGGATGGTCAGAGAGAGGTGGCATAGGGTATGGACAGAGAAAGGTGGCATGAGGGGATGGACAGAAGGAGAGGGGGAAGAACAGGAGGGACAGAAGGGGATGTGGAGATGGACCAAGAAAGATAGGGGGAGGTGGAGATGGAGGTGAACAGGAAGAAAAAAAAAAACAGGGAGCCGTAGATGGAGTTGGGCAGAGAGAGGAGGGAGGATAAGGGGGACAGCTGTATGGGGAAGAGGAAATGGACATAGACGGGAGCTGGAGATGGACAGAAAAAAGGGTAGGAGGGGATGGACAGAGAGAGGCATAGGAGGAGATTCACAGAGAGCAGCAGGAGCGGGTGGTAGAAGATGGAGCATGAAGATGGATATTGATTGACAAAGAGATGGGGTGGGATGAGATAGACTGGGTTAGGGGATGAAGAGGAGATGGATAGAAAGTGGGGCAGGACAAATTGGACAGAGAGAGGGGAATGGAAATTGGGAAGAGAATGTGGGCAGAAGAAGATGGATGGAGAGATGAGGGAAGAAACAGGCGGAAAGAGAGAGGTGGTAGAGGAATTAAACAACCCTCAGATCAAAACGTATGCTTGTATCACTCTGTTTCGCCAGTGTACAGTACAGGGTGAAAAATATTGAGAACTTCCCCGTTACAGGCATTGCTTGAAATGTCGATCACCACTATCACGTCAGAGTGTACAGTGACGCACCAATGGCTGTCTTATACTCTCAAGAATTCCACGAGTTTGGCACACTACTTTCCCAGCTGTAATAATAGTGGCTACCAGGTCCATGCAACTATCTACCGGAGTCCTTGTGAACTAGGCTCTTCTCTTGGCCCCAGGAGAAGATGTCTGATGAGTGAGCTGACCATGGAACAGCACCACCACGACCAATCATCTGTCTTCCAAGCTGTACATCAATGTGTTTCCTAACTGCAAGTGCAAACTATGCCATCGCACCGTCGTGCTCAAAGCACGTAAACTGCCCCGGTTGTCTTGCACTAAAGCGTGTACTGACTGACTCATACGAATTATTCATGGAAGCTTTAAATCAAGAAATGAAATGGAAAATAGAATCTTTAAAAAGTATATTATAGATCAATGAACATGATAAAGAAAATCAACCTCTACAATGTGATGATAGAAGAAACTAATGATAGATTAGTGAACGAAACTGAAGAAACGCAATTAGCTGAAGAAACGAAACAGAAACAGTACAGAATGCTGAATCGACTCATTGTTATTAATATTTGTCGGATGCGAGACTTAAAGACAAAAAGACAGCCTTTGAATCACTACTTACATGTAGACGAAATTTTCGGCATTAGTGAAGCACTTCATGTGGCCCTTGGTCGGGGAAGCCATCACTGACTAGACACTGAAACTTTAAGAATATATATGAAAATAACAATAGAGATAATAAACATTTATCTACGTGTGTGTGAAACTTTTCAGCAAAGGGGCCCTGTTTACGGCCGGCCTGAGTGGCCGAGCGGTTCTAGGCGCTACAGTTTGGAACCGCGCGACCGCGAAGGTCGCAGGTTCGAATCCTGCCTCGGGCATGGATGTGTGTGATGTCCTTAGGTTGGTTAGGTTTAACTAGTTCTAAGTTCTAGTCGACTGATGACCTGAGAAGTTGAGTCGCATAGTACTCAGAGCCAATTGAACCAACCCTGTTTACGAAACCTGTATTTCATTGAGAAAGGAACAGTCTTTTTCCAAGATGATCTGATAGACCCACAAACACGGTTTCACCTCCTTTTATCTATTAGTGCTGACATGACCATGTGTCGTTCCCTAAAGTTTTTCCTTCAGTGTATGATTATGTTGTACTGATGTAGTTTTATGCAATATTCAAATCTGAAACTAGCTTTATCTAACATTTAAACATTTGTAGCAGTAAATTCTAGTAGTAGCTAGGAAATGGTAACTGTAACAAAGGCGTTTAGTGTAAACTAATTTTAACTCCAAAAACACATTATAAGTTTTGTAAAACTCGGTTTTGACTGCAACGTTTACGAGGAGACACTGAATAGTAGTGCCTCCAAAATTTTTGTTCAGTTCTCAATATCGATTTTGTTGTGTACAACTTCGTACCGAGTGGCTAGGAGAGGTTGACTAGATAGAGGTGCGGCAACTGTCGTCGTAAGAAAGATGGACGGCAGCGGAAATGATTAGCGAGCAGATTAACATACTAAACGGAAGTTTTTCTTATCTTATACTTCTCCAAGTAAATGGAGACTCGGTACAAGTAACGTAACAGAGTCCAGCTGTTTCAGTGTTAGCGAGGATGGAGCACAAACGACTGTGCCACAGTGTGATGGCTCCGAGCACAAGTGGAAGCTGAGCGGTTGCCGCCAGCTGTCCCGTATATCACGGCAGCAGGGGGTGCTCGTTGTACAGAACAGCCGGAAGTGTGCCTCAGTGGGTGCACACCACTGGGTCCGTCAGGTCCCTCGCAGCCACTATCTGCATCTACTGGAAACTTGCTGTTCTGTTACCAGCCTTGATACGCGATGGGGTGGTGTCATCATATCACACCGTGGGGTGAGACTACGTATCACGCACGTGGCTCAGATGAACTTCCTGCTTCACTGACACATGTTGCAACCCTCTGCCACTAGAGCGCTCTGAAGCGTAGTGTGTAACGTATCTGTGTCGGCGCGTGGAAACTGAAAATATGAATTCGAAGAGTTTTTCCGCACATCGAGCACCCTCTGCTTAATCGTGACAATGTCAGACTACACACGAGCGCTGCAGCGTCTGCAGCAATTCCGAGGTCTTGGGTTCACTGTCATCGACCGTCCTCCATACAGTCCCAACTGGCCCCCAACCCATTTTCATCTGTTTCCAAACCTTGAAGAACACATTCGACGACTGCGCTTGGCAGTCTAGAAGCGGTGCAAGCAGAGGTGAGGCTGTGGCTCCATCAACAAAGTCGAACACCTGCAGTGACGGCATCAACAAACTGATCTGTCGTTGGGAGAAATGTGTTCATCGCCAGCGTGACTATAAACATTCTACATCTTCATTCCTCATGTCTATATATTTATTTCTCAGCATAAAGTTTGGTTTATTTAGAGAGCTTTGAGTCTTCGCACAAAAACCTCCGGGACAGTTCTCTTTAGCTGGTCTTCGTACACTGTCTTCGATATAGAAGTTAGTGGCAACACAATTTATCAATCGAATCAAAAACGTTGCTACCGCTTGGTATTGGCCTTACCGCGTCACATTTCATAAATCTCGCCCAGGCAGCAGTCGAACTGGCAGGCTGCTCTAGATGGGGGCGCAGGTGGCTGACACTCATCGAGTATTCTTTTGTCTGTCTCACATACGACGTGCTACATGCGCAGACGATCCAGTCATCTTCAAGAGCAGAGATAGATTCTAATTTCGTGTGAAATCATTTGATACTTCCGGGAACATGTCTTTCTGATGGAGTCGACAAATTTGTGGCGATGTAGAGAAAATAGTCATATCTATTTTTTCCCCTCCTATTGTCCCTGCTATTTTCGAGGTCGTTGTTACTTTTTTCACAATGCTTCTCCGAATACATTCCATCTCAAAACTATTCACTGAAGTTGCCTCATCGTAGCCTTCCTTTCAAGGGGAGTTGGAACGCCCTATCCCGACAGTGTTAAATTTAGTCACTTGCCTTTTCTATATTTCAGAAAAAAAAGTAGCCATTGACATAAAACTTTTACAGGACATTAAACTGTATGTTGTGAATCTACTGAACTACAGTAATTGCATTTCAGCCACTGCTTTCGGAAATACAACTTTTAACTACACCGTTAAAATTTTGTGTACTTTTTTTGTACGTTATCCTAAATAATTTTAATTATACATAACATTATGTTTTTCATTTAGTGAAGTAAACCCAGGATATGTAATTTATTACTTCCTGAAAATTTGGATACTCTACTCGAAGTGCTTTCTGAAATTTAGGGAAAAATGCAATAGAAGATGTAAATTTTTCAGGAAAGGCTTGTAAAGTTTCAAAGGACTGTAACTCATTTAATATATGCTTAATTTTTTTTAATTTTTAGTCACTTAGGAGCACCCTGCATCATACTGTATATCACCGTCTTGATGTTTTTCCAAGTTTTTTCTTCTTTTCTTCTCTCTGGACTCCTTGGTGGCTAGCTGTGCTGCGTACTCTGCCTTATCAATGCGATCGAGTTTGCTGCAGGATTGATTCCCATATGCTGTGGCACTTTCACTCTAGCACTGTTGTCGTCATTAAGAGCAATAACAGCATAACTGGCCTCCCACTTTAGTGTCTTCACTCCAACAAAAACATTTTTCGGTAAGCCAGTCTATTTAGGACTATTGAACGACTCATTGGGATTTTGAGTCTGACCATGCAGACACTTCTTCAGTAATTCAGGATTTTCCAGGTGCCATTAAATAGGTTTTATGATATCCATGACTGCTGCTGGGATGGAATATTTATGGCTGCATGAACTGTTTGAGTACTGGGCATTGTGGTAATAGCACCATGAATCAGGTCCAGGAGAGCAAAGGTGGTGTACTGGTTTTTCTTCAGTTAACAGTCTCTGGAAGAAGGTAGTCCGTACTGCCTGCTTCACTTTCAACAAATCAATATTATTTCTAATGATCATCCCATTATACTGCTGTAGTTAATCAATCATTTTGTCTGTCAGCCTGCCTCTGTTAGCTGTTAGCACTTCGACATACAACGCGTGTTTATACTACGAAACGATACGATACTGTTTTTTACAGTGCTACCAATACAAACACGTAATTTAACTTTTATTACACAGCAATCCACAGCCTTCTATATGAAAAATTACTTATTTTCTTAGGTCTTGAAGTGATGCTCATAAAAATTTTAACATTTTCTACGAGTGTAGATTATATTTAAAAAAAAAATAAAAATAAAGTACTTCGCATGTGACTTTATAAGTGATATATGTATATCATTCTATTAGTAAAATTGCAGATTTTATAATCAGATAAAAATCCGAAAATGTGAAAAAATTCCGCTGTAACTCCCCTTAAACAGAATGTTTGTCCAACAAACAAATCGTGATATCTATCTTCTGTTAGTCGCCATTCTAAGCGAATATTCCTGCCATCCTTTCACCCAAAATTGTGAGTCCGTAATAGCCATAGCGGTACAAACTAATGACGAAAGAGAAGCAATACAAGTCTCCATCAAATGGTCATCTATAAATTGACTATAAATTCTTTTCTTCTAAGGAAATATAAAATATTTAGGCTTTTATAGGCTACTAGGATAACTAGAAAACTCAACTATGTCATTAAGTAGATTCATGTATACAGGGTGTTACAAAAAGGTACGGCCAAACTTTTAGGAAACATTCTTCACAGACAAATAAAGAAAAGATGTTATCTGGACATGTGCCCGGAAACGCTTAATTTCCACGTTAGAGCTCATTTTAGTTTCCTCCACCTACGCTCAATGGAGCACGTTATCATGATTTCATACGGGATACGCTACCTGTGCTGCTAGAACACGTGCCTTTACAAGTACGACGCAACATGTGGTTCATGCATGATGGAGCTCCTGCACATTTCAGTCCAAGTGTTCCTACGCTTCTCAACAACAGATTCGGTGACTGATGGAATGGCAGAGGCGGACCAATTCCATGGCCTCCATGCTCTCCTGACCTCAACGCTCTTGACTTTCTTTTATGGGAGCATTTGAAAGCTCTTGTCTACGCAACCTCGGTAACCAAATGTAGAAACTCTTCGTGCTCGTATTGTGGACGGCTGTGATACAATACGCCATTCACCAGGGTTGCATCAGCGCATCAGGGATTCCATGCCACGGAGGGTGGATGCATGTATCCTCGCTAACGGAGAACATTTTGAACATTTCCTGTAACAAAGTGTTTGAAGTCACGCTGGTACGTTCTATTGCTGTGTGTTTCCATTCCATGATTAATGTGATTTGAAGAGAAGTAATAAATTGAACTCTAACATGGAAAGTAAGCGTTTCTGGGAACATGTCCACATAACATATTTTCTTTCTTTGTGTGTGAGGAATGTTTCCTGAAAGTTTGGCCGTACCTTTTTGTAACACCCTGTATTTAAATTGCCAGATTGCAGGTACAGCGTCAGATGTCCCTTTTCTTCCATTTTAGGCGAAACTTTGAGTCACCAAATGACTCAGGAGTCGACTACAACCAGCATGGTGTACTGAGTAGTGAGTGCTGCTCGCCACGCCATAACGCCTCTCACCGCTGGCGAAGGGGCGGGCGTCGGGGAGGGCGACACGGCTGCCCCGGCCAGTGCATTAGTGGTGAGGGCGCTGTCGCCAGTAGCCGTGGCTCCCTCCTGGGACGTACTTCCTCTACGTCCGACCTGGCATGGAGCAGCGGCCAATCACTTGCAGGACCCAAGCGTTTCTGCTCTGAGCTCGACATCTTCAAGACGCCATTGTGTAACTGCACGGAATCGTATTCAGGACTGTCATGTTTCACCAACCAGGACAACTATTTAACAAGTGACCGCCATATCGCACTGAAAAGAACAATATCGGTAATTGATTTGACAAAAACTGTCCGTGAACAAAACATACTCCCATCAGAACTAGATTTCAGCTCGTTTCCCAGAAATCCTACAGAAGGCACGATAGCACTATCAAGAACGCAAAGCAATAATTCAATAATATCCAATGAATCAGTCTTTGTGCCAAAAATATCTCAATCTGAAACTGAGTTGGTAAATTTGATGGTGAGTTTCATAAACTTTTTTTAAAAATGGTCGCGAATATAAAATAAAAAAAATTATAAAGTATTAAGATACTTCCTTTGTGAAAACCTACCAAGATGTTTTATTAGTATGACCGATTAAGACAATGAACCTAAATAGACTCTTACCCGATGAAGAATATGTGGGCTCTGGCAGAAGATACTTCCTTTCTCAAAACCTACCAAGATGTTTTATTAGTATGACCGATTAAGACAATGAACCTAAATAGACTCTTACCCGATGAAGAATATGTGGGCTCTGGCAGAAGATACTTCCTTTCTCAAAACCTACCAAGATGTTTTATTAGTATGACCGATTAAGACAATGAACCTAAATAGACTCTTACCCGATGAAGAATATGTGGGCTCTGGCAGAAGATACTTCCTTTCTCAAAACCTACCAAGATGTTTTATTAGTATGACCGATTAAGACAATGAACTTAAATGGACTCTTACCCGATGAAGAATATGTGGGCTATGGCAGAAGATACTTCCTTTCTCAAAACCTACCAAGATGTTTTATTAGTATGACCGATTAAGACAATGAACCTAAATAGACTCTTACCCGATGAAGAATATGTGGGCTCTGGCAGAAGATACTTCCTTTCTCAAAACCTACCAAGATGTTTTATTAGTATGACCGATTAAGACAATGAACCCAAATGGACTCATACCCGATGAAGAATATGTGGGCTCTGGCAGAAGATACTTCCTTTCTCAAAACCTACCAAGATGTTTTATTAGTATGACCGATTAAGACAATGAACCTAAATGGACTCTTACCTGATGAAGAATATGTGGGCTCTGGCAGAAGATACTTCCTTTCTCAAAACCTACCAAGATGTTTTATTAGTATGACCGATTAAGACAATGAACCTAAATGGACTCTTACCCGATGAAGAATATGTGGGCTCTGGCAGAAGATACTTCCTTTCTCAAAACCTACCAAGATGTTTTATTAGCATGACCGATTAAGACAATGAACCCAAAAGGACTCTTACTCGATGAAGAAATTATTACTGTGTGAACAGTTACCGATAATGACTTTATTTTCATTTATTATATTACCAAATTATTAATATGTGTCGACTGACAGATAAAGACGTTCTGGCTCATTTCCATGTTATACCCAAATTAATGTATGTTTTGGCATATCTAACTTTTCTAAAGAAATTGTCATGTATTTTCTCCCAGTTGTGTGTGCCGTCACAAAATTATAGTAATTTTTTTTGGTCAAATGATGTGGGATTTACTTTTCGTTTTTCTATTTTTCTGCTTTCTATTATATTTATATAGTTATTAGTACCCGTATTAGTGTAGTGTAGCCTTACCTTTCTTTACAAATAAATTTGTCCGTTATCGTGCTGAGTACATATAAAGTTGTTGTCCGACATGATCAAGAGCGTTTTGAGTCATTTCTGTCATGCATGCCCCATGCGCCAGGTTCCACTCAGCTTCGTTGCATTTGGAACATTCATTACTGCTTGAGTAAGATAATCAAAATGGACGTTATTCGTTTGGTGTCGCGTTATTATGATCAGTACCACAAGAGCTGAACATGACACATTCTCAGACTTCCAATATTATAGCGCCTTCGATGTACCTCAAGTGCCGTTTCTTCCTGTGTACGGGTATATGAGCCACACACCCTGCCGCGGTGCTGCGGCTTGCGTGCCTCAACGATACAGACAGCTACATCGTATGTGCAACCACAATGGACGACTGTCTCTTGAGAGGCCAGACAAACGTGTGGTTCCTGAAGAGGGGCAGCAGCCTTTTCAATAGTGGCAGTTTTCGTAGTCTGTGTGATTGGCTGATCTGGCACCAACAAATGTGGTGTGCTGGTAATGAGAACTGCTGAAAGCATGGGGCAGCTACAGCCGTAATTTTACCCAAGCACTTGCAGCCCTACTGTTTGGTTAAATGATGAAGTGATCCTCTCGGGTGAAATATTCCAGAGGTAAAATATTCCCCCATTTTGATATCTGGGCGTGTACTACTCAGGAGGATTTCGGCATAAGCAAAACATAGTTAGCAATTTACTGGTCAGAGCCTGGAATGCCAAACCCCTTAATTGGCCAGGTGAGTCAGAAAATTCAAAAAAGGCAGATAATGGGTAGTCATGAGACAAGAAGATTTAATTGCGATGGGTGACTAGAATACGGTAATACGAAAGCAAGATAAGAACAAACAGTAGGTAAATATGAACTGAGGGAGAGGAGAGAAAAAGGAATCCGACTGGTAGAATTTTGCACAGAGCATAATTCAATAATCCCAAACACTTAGTTTAAGAATAATTAAAGTAGGTTGTAAAAGTGGAAGACTCCCGGAGACAGTGGAAGGTTTAAGATTGATTATACAATGGTAAGACGTATATTTCATAACCAGATTTTAAATTGTGACACATTTCACGGAGAAATATAGATTCTGACCACAATTTATTGGTTATGGACTGTAGATTAAAACTGAAGAAATTGAAAGAAGGGAAGAAATTAAGGAGATGGGACTTGGAGAAGTTGTAAGAACCAGTGCTTTTTGAGAGTTTCAGAGAGAGCATTAGACGACGGTTGACTGAAGCAGTGGAAAGGAATACAGTAGAAGACGAATGGGTGGCTTTAAGAGATGAAATACTGAAGGCAGCAGAGGATCAAATACGTAACAAGACAAAGCTTAGTAGAAATAGGACAGCAACAGCATCAGCGAATCTTAGCATTCAGATCACTTCACCCTGAATTTTGAACCCGTTCTTGAACTTTTTTTTATTCGTGTCATTGTTTCTTCGATGTACAGACTGAACAGCGGGGGCGAAAGTCTACGTCACTATCTTACAAACTTTTTTACTCGTACACTTCTTTCTTGAGTTTCCATTCTTACTGTTCTGCGTTCTTATGTATATCGTACATGCAGCACAAATTTGTATTGTCGAACGATTTATTTTGGTCGACGAATTCTGTGAATGTGTCTTGGTGTTTCTTAAGTTTTGCTTCCATTATCGAGAACAATGTCAGAAATGGCTCTCTCGTGCTTTTAGCTTTCGGAAAACCAACCTGATCGCTCTCTAACAGATCTTTGATATTCCTTTTTATTCTTCTGTATATTATTGTTGTCAGCAGCTTGCATGCAAGAAACATCAGGCCGAATGTACGGTAATTTTGGCACATGTAAGCCGCTGCCTTCTTTGGGTTTCCGTGGAGTGATGGTAGTCCCCAGTCTGATGGAGCCTGTATAACTTCCGGAAGAATCCCTTCTATCTTATTTAATCTCTAGTCTTCCAAACCTTTGTTAAACTCTAACTGAAAAACTGAGCCGCCTGTATCTTTCGTATCGATACCAATTTCTTCTACTATCACGTCAACAGTGAAGTCCTATCTTCCTCGTAGAGGCATTCAATGTACTCTATCCAAGTATCCGCACTCTGCTCTGAGTTTATCAATGGAATTCCCGTTGCCTTCTTAACGTTGACGCCCTTGCTTTTCCTTTCGTCCAAGACTGTACCGATATTTTACTTCACTGTATGCCAATTTCTGTCCTTCCGTCGGCCATTTCCTTCAGGTTTCTTCACATTTTTTCTGCAGTGATTTCCTCTGGCTTCACCGCGTCTTCCCACTGATTTCATTCGTGACAAAATTGTATTGCTATAGGCCTGTCTTCCCCTGAACATCTTTGCGCATCCCTCTTTCGTCGATCAAATGATGTATTTCTTCTTCTATCCTAGGTTTCACTGCACTTACCTTTCTCGTGCCTATGATTGTTTTTTCCAGCTTCTACGATTGTCCTTTTTAGCAATGTCTGATCCTCTTCAACCGAAATGCCTAATGTGCTATTCATTGTCGCAGTATCTAAAGCCTTAGACAACTTTAAAATCATCTCGTCATTCGGCAATACTTCACACACGTCCTCAATTATTTGTTGGGTGTATTCCAATATCTGTCTCTCCATACGTGTTTACACCGAAGAGATGTCCGCCCACGGTAGCTGAGTGGTCAGTGCGACAAAATGTCAATCCTAGGGGCCCGTGTTCGATTCCGGCTGGGTCGGAGATTTTCTCCGCTCAGGGGCTAGGTGTTGTGTTGTCCTCACCATCAACATTTCATCCCCATTGACCCGCAAGTAGCCGAAGTGGCGTCAAATTGAAAGACTTGTACCCGGCGAACGGTCTACCCGATGGGAGGCCCTGGTCACACGACATTTACATTTATTTACCCACGAGATCCATCTAGTACCAGGGAAGTTATTCCATGATGTCATATCACATATTCTGTCATCGTGATCCTTCTTCTAGTCAATGCTTTACACAAGGGTTTTTCTTTCTAAATTCTAATGCACAAACTTCTCCCCCGTAATTTTCAACACCACACTATGGCACCACATCTACGAGTAAAACGCCCCAATCTTCTTCTTATCCACAATCTATGACTCACTACAATACAATGCAGTGCTCGAACTCTAGGCTACATCCCGATATTTTTTCGTCAAATTAATGCCTATGTCTGGCCTTACTTGACCTCTCTTGTTCAGGATACTCTCTACGTCTGTACTGATCCGCTTTTAGCGTCTTACTTACTTCATCCCTCATGTGTAATTTTGCTTCCAAGGTAACAGAAATCTTTAACCTCGGCTGCTTCGTGGTCCCTAGTTTTGATGTTAAGTTTATCATGGATCTTGCACCATTTTACACTGTTTAACGCTTCTTCCAGGTCGACGGAGCCTATAAACTGTCTTGACTCTTTTTCAGTCGTACTCCCATTATTAACCGTAACTTGAGAACTGCCTCTCTGGTGCCCTTACTTTCGTCAAGTATAAACTGAACATCGAGGCACTGTTGGTCCAGAGTGTCCCACTCCTCAACGGCAATTCGGCGTAGATCCCTCAGAGTGGTTGGTGGGTCACGCCGTCCATAAACAGCCCTTTTCAATCCATCCTAGGCATGTTCGACAGGGTCCGTGTCTCGAGTAAATGCTGACCACTCTTATCGAGCAATATTATTAGCCTGAAAGAAGTCATTCACAAGATGTGCACGATGGGGACGCAAATTGTCGTCCATGAAGACGAATGCCTCGCCAATATGCCGCCGATATGGTTGCACTGTCGATCGGAGGATGGCATTCACGTATCGTACAGCCGTTACGGCGCCTTTTGTGACCACCAGCGGTGTACGTCGGTCCACATAATGCCACCACAATACAGCAGGGAACCTCCACCTTGCTGCGCTCGCTGGACAGTGTGTCTAAGGCGTTCAGCCTGACCAGGATGCCTCCAAACACGTCTCCGACGATTGTCTGGTTGGAAGCATATGAGGCACTCATCGGTGTAGAGAACGTGATGGTAGTCCGGAGCGGTCCATTCGGCATGTTGGGCCCATCTGTACCTCGCTGCATGGTGTCGTGGTTGCAAAGCTGGACCTCACCATCGACGTTGGGATTGAAGTTGCGCATCATGCAGGCTATTGCGCACAGTTTGAGTCGTAACACGACATCCTGTGGCTGCACAAAAGGCTTTATACAACATGGTGGCGTTGCTGTCACGGTACCTCCGTGCCATAATTCGTAGATAGCGGTCATCCACTGCAGCAGTAGCCCTTGGGCGGCCGGAACGAGGCATGTCATCGACGGTTCCTGTCTCTCTGTACCTCCTCCATGTCCGAACAACATTGCTTTGGTACACTCCGAGACGCCTGGACACTTCCCTTGTTGAGAGTCCTTCCTGGCACAAATTAACAAGGCGGACTCGATCGAACCGCAGTATTGACCGTCTAGGTATGGTTGAACTACAGACAACACGAGCCGTGTACCTCCTGTCTGGTGGAATGATTGGAACTGATCGGCTGTCGGAACCCCTCCGTCTAATACGCGCTGCTCATGCATGGTTATTTACATGTTTGGGCGGGTTTATTGACATCTATGAACAGACAAATAGACTACGTCTGTGATACAATGTACGCAGTCAACCTCTGTGTTCAGGATTTCTGGGAAGTTGTGTATCTAAAAGGCTCTAATCTCACGTGTGACTAACATTTTGACTGTTATGTGACAGGGCTACAGCGAATTGGGCTAGCTGAATGTGGCAAATAATTCACGTTATAATAACCCTGCATGACACGAGTAAGCTGTTATTCGGCTTCATCTCTTTGAGAACTCTCGTCCCAAACAGGGTACAGATGTTCGAGTTTCCTGCCTGCCTCCTTCTTTTAAATCCGAAATCGCCGCGAACCCGTGCATCTAGCTCCTTTCTATTTTGCCCGCAGTGGTAGATTACATACTTAGTATTACTCACGTCGCTGCGAAAATACTGGTTTCAACCGTGTTGTTGCTGCATGGTGTACACACTGTTTACAGAAAATATTTCACGCTGAAGATGAAACTAAAATATTAGATTATTTCATGTTTGCCCGTGTGAGCGTACAAACCTTCCCTGTAGATCCGTCGCGATCTCCTGGGGTGACGGCGAGTAGGGTTAGACGGCCCTGGGTCGGTGGAGCAACAATTGTCCTGATCAGGACAGGCAGCCACGAAGTCTTCACGCAAACGTTTCCCCAATGTTTTACTGTTAGTGGCGGATTATAAAATGATGTAAAATATTTCTAATCTTCCAGTAGATCGATACTGTTAGCAGACCTTGTTGTTGTTGTTGTCTTCAGTACTGAGACTGGTTTGATGCAGCTCACCATGATACTCTATCCTGTGCAAACTTCTTCAGCTCCCAGTGCCTACTGCAGCCTACATACTTCTGACTCTACTTAGTGTATTCATCTCTTGGTCTCCCTCTACGATTTTTACCCTCCACGCCGCCCTCCAGTACTAAATTGGTTATCCCTTGATGCGCCAGAATATGTCCTACCAACCGACCCCTTCCTCTAGTCAAGTTGTGCCACAAAATCCTCTTCTCCCCAATTCTTTTCAATACCTCCTCATTACTTACGTGATCTACCCATCTAATCTTCAGCACTCTTCTGTAGCACCACATTTCGAAAGCTTCTATTCTCTTCTTGTCTAAACTACTAATCGTCCAAGTTTCACTTCCACACATGGCTACACTCCATACAAATACTTTCAGAAACGACTTTCTGACACTTAAATCAATACTCGACGTCAACAAATTTCTCTTCTTCAGAAGCGCTTTCCTTGCCATTGCCATTCTACATTCTATATCCTCTCTACTTCGACCATCATCAGTTATTTTGCTTCCCAAATAACAAAACTCCTTTACTACTTTAAGTGTCTCATTTCCTAATCTAATTCCCTCAGCATCACCCGACTTAATTCGACTACATTCTATTCTCCTCGTTTTGCTTTTGTTGATTTTCACCTTACACCGTCCATTCAAGACACTGTCCATTCCGTTCAACTGCTCTTCCAAGTGCTTTGCTGTCTCTGACAGAATTACAATGTCATCGCCGAACCTCAAAGTTTTTATTTCTTCTCCATGCGTTTTAATACCTACTCCAAACTTTTCTTTTGTTTCCTTTACTGCTTGCTCAATATGCAGACTGAATAGCATCGGGGAGAGGCTACAACCGTGTCTCACTCCCTTCCCAACCACTGCTTCCCTTTCATGTCCATCGACTCTTATAACTGCCAACAGCTTTCTGTACAAATTGTAAATAGCCTTTCGCTCCCTGTATTTTACCCCTGCCACCTTCAGAATTTGAAAGAGAGTATTCCAGTCAACATTTTCAAAAGCTTTCTCTAAGTCTACAAATGCTAGAAACGTAGGTTTGCCTTTCCTTAATCTTTCTTCTAAGATAAGTCGTAGGCTCAGTACTGCCTCACGTGTTCTAACATTTCTATGGAATACAAACTGATCTTCCCCGAGGTCGGCTTCTACTAGTTGTTCCATTCGACTGTAAAGAATTCGCGTTAGTATTTTGCAGCCGTGGCTTATTAAACTGATAGTTCGGTAATTTTGACTTCTGTCAACACCTGCTTTCTTTGGGATTGGAATTATTATATTCTTCTTGAAGTCTGAAGGAATAGCAGACCTACGAGTTGTAATTTACTAAAGTACAGGAAAACTGGGTTCGATAACTCAGCTTTTCTTTTGCACGGCGCGACGTTTACCATGTAGTTTACGTTGAAGCAACACTTCCCGTGGCAGTTTCAGCGTACTATCGTGTTGGCAGTTTGGGCAGATGCCCATTACGTGATTTTATTTCAGGATGAATGTTCACACTGGATAGCTGGGGCAGCTGGTGCATGGCGATTCAATCTAGAAAGAATCGATTATATTGAACAGCCTGTAATCCACTCCAGCGAGTCACAATGGCGGAATTCTCATCCGTCGTGGCGCACCAGTGCTACGACAAATTCATGATCCAGCCATACGGGGAGTTCAGTCTTCTTGGAGCTTGACATTAGGACAGTATCTGCAGGGTCACGGTTCAATCCCCACTTCAGGCGATAGTTTTTAATACGGTCTAGTACACTACGCCAAATGGAGAACACGCGATTCCACCGTGGTTCCAAATTCACATGAAATGTGATGACCCTTCGCTAACGATTACAGATTGGGTTCGGCCATGTTAGAAGCGTAAGTGGCAGCATATAGAAACTGTCTCACTAGCAACCTTTCTTACACTAGTATTTTTATTTTAGTTAAAGAACCAAATGCCATGTAAGGTCACAGGGCATTTACTCTGTCTTTTATTTCAACTGGAGATGTTGAATCTATTGGTTCTGGTTTCACGGGATTTGACCATTTCGGGCGCAGGCGAGGCGTAAAGCTTTGTGTCATGCAGTCATCAAGGGCACACGAGTGGGTCTTCGGCTCCGAAAGCACATATCGATGATGTTTAGTTCAATGGTTCGTACGCTGACCCTAGTTTATGGCCCAGCAGTGAAATACGAGGGGGGACCCAAAAGAAACCGGACTCCGAGGGCGCTGCCATTCGTAGACGTAGTGCAGGGTTCTCACGCTAGATGGTGTTAGTAGAGACCTTCATGAAACAGCTGTGCAGACGGCGTCAGTGTAGAGCTGAACGTGCAAGTGTGGTATTGTGTTTCTCTCACTGTTGGCGGGTTACCTCTGCGAAGTCGTTATGGCAACTTTAAAAGAAGAAAGAGTGTGTGTGAAATTTTGTTTCCTGCTTTAAAAAACTGCAACAGAGACACACCAAATGCTTCAGGAAGCTTTCCAGGAGAACGCTATGAGCCGCACACGGGTTTTCGAGTGGTTTGGGCGCTTTAAAGGTGGTGAGATGTGTGTTGAAGACCAAGCTCGTTCTGGACGCCATTCAACATCGCGAAATGAGGAGAACATTGAAAAGGTCCACCAAAAGATCAACGAGGATCATCGCCAAACGATCGACCAAATTTCAGCAGAGACAGGAATCAGTTGGAGCTCGTGCTAGCGGATTTTGAGTGAGGATTTGCACATGAGACGTGTTGCTGCTAAATTTGTTCCGCGCCTTCTCATACAGGAGCAAAAAACTATCCGCATGAATGTGTGTCAGGACTTGAAAACAGAGATTTCACGTGATCCAAACTTCTTGAACAAAGTCATTACAGGGGATGAGAGTTGGTGTTACGGGTATGACCCAGAAACCAAGCAAGCGTCAAGCCAGTAGAGGACTCCCAACTCTCCCAGACCAAAAAAAGCAAGGCAAGTGAGGTCAAATGTGAAGACGATGATCATTGTCTTGTTTGATGTTCGTGGAATTGTGCATCGGGAATTCGTACCCCCTGGCCATACTGTTAATCAGCACTTTCACATGGATGTTTTAAGGCGTCTGCGAGAGAATGTGACGAGGAAACGCCCGGAACTTTGGCGATCAGGTGACTGGTTTCTGTATCACGACGACGCTCCAGCACACATGGCCTTACGAGTGACCCACTATTTGGCATCTCAGACGTGGTCTCTCGTTCCCCACGCTCCGTATTCGCCGGACCTAGCCACGTGCGACTTTTTCATATTCCCACGAATGAAAAAAACGCTAAAAGTGGAGCGTTATGACGATGTGGAGGCGGTAAAAACAGCTTCGCAACGGACACTGGACAATATCAAACTTGAAGAGTTCCAAACATGCTTCCAACAGTGGGAAAAGAGACTTGGCAAGTCCATCGCATCTAATGGAAAGAAGTTTGAAGGCGACTGACGTAATTTTGTAAAAAGGTTCATCAATAAATTTTTATGACAACAATCCGGTTTCTTTTGGGTCCCCCCTCGTATGCAGCAATTTGCGGAAGGGTTGCACTTCTGTCACGTTGAACGGTTCTATTCAGCCGTCATTACTCCCGTTCCTGCAGGATCTTTTTGCGGCGGAACGATGTCGGAGATCTGATGTTTTACCACATTCTTGATATTCACGGTACAGTCGTGAAATGATCGTACGGGAAAAACCCCTCTTCATCACTACCTCGGACGTGCTGTGTCCCATTGCTCGCGCAATGCACCGACTGTAACACCAGTTTCAGACTCACTTAAATCTTGATAACCTACATTGTGGCAGTAGTAAGCGACCTAACAACTGCGCCAGACACTTGTTTTCTTATCTACTCTACATCTACATCCATACTCCGTAGGCAACCTGACGGTGTGTGGCGGAGGGTATCTTGAGTACCTCTATCGGTTCTCCCTTCTATTCCAGTCTCGTATTGTTCGTGGAAAGAAGGATTGTCGGTATGTCTCTGTGTGGGCTCTAATCTCTCTTATTTTATCCTCATGGTCTCTTCGCGAGATATACGTAGGAGGGAGCAATATACTGCTTGACTCCTCGGTGAAGGTATGTTCTCCAAACTTCAGCAAAAGCCCGTACCGAGCTACTGAGCGACTCTCCTGCAGAGTCTTCCACTGGAGTTTATCTGTCATTTCTGTAACGCTTTCGCGATTACTAAATGATCTCCGTTGGACCTTCTCTATCTCTTCTATCAACCTTATCTGGTACGGATCCCACACTGCTGAGCAGTATTCAAGCACTCGGCGAACAATCGTACTGTAACCTACTTCCTTTGTTTTCGGATTGCATTTCCTTAGGATACTTCCAATGAATCTCAGTCTGGCATCTGCTTTACCGACGATCAACTTTATATGATCATTCCATTTTAAATCACTCCTAATGCCTACTCCCAGATAATTTATGAAGTTAACTGATTCCAGTTGCTGACCTGATATTTTGTAGCTAAATGATAAGGAATCTTTCTTTCTGTGTATTCGCAGCACATTACACTTGTCTACATTAAGATTCAATCGCCATTCCCTGCACCATGCGTCAATTCGCTACAGATCCTCCCGCATTTCACTACAATTTTCCGTTGTTACAACATAATACGTGTTCCAAAATTCTACAAGTGATCGATGTTAGAGATATGGGTCTATTGTTCTGCTCATCTGTTCGACGTCCCTTCTTGAAAACGGAGATGACCTGTGCCCTTTTCCAATCCAGACTGTAGCGCCTAGAACCGCAGCCGGCAGTCTCAGTGGCGTTTACCCGCCTGCACTGGGGGCGGGAGGGAGGGAGGGAGGACCTGTTGCCCGCGCGGGGCGAGGAGTGCGGAGCGCCATCTGGCAGCCCGGGGCGGCGGTGCACCTCCTGCAACAACGAGCAAACTAAACTGTCTCGTTCTGTACGGTAGCGAAACTGGGAGGGGGTCAGCAGTCCACCAATAAGCTGACAAGTTTGATGTGGACCGTCACGTCTTCCTCTCTTCTGTCTGCCTGTTTGCGGGGGTTGGACAAACGTATGGAAACGTGCGGAGAAACGCATGCTTGAACGCAAACGCAGACGCCAGCCAAGTCTGCAAGTTGCCCTGTTGTACCGGGTGACCAAAATGTCAGTATAAATTTGAAAACTTAATAAACCACGGAATAATGAAGATAGAGAGGTAAAAGTTGACACACATGCTTGGAATCACATGAGGTTTTATTAAAACAAAAAACAAAAACAAAGTTCACAAAATGTCCGACAGATGGCGCTGGACAGCAAAACGTCTGTGACTGCGCATGACAGTCGTGTATAAAAGGAGCTGTAATGAGAGAGAGAATCAGATGCGCCAGCAGTCGCAGCATGTTGACGTTACCTGAAAAGGCGCCTTTAGTGAAGCTGTATTACCAGAATGGGGAATGTGCTAGTTCAGCGTTACGATCCTATCTCCATAGGAAGGGGATTCGAACGGTTAAAGGTCCGTTGACAAATGCAGCTGTGGCGAGAATGATTTCGAAGTTCGAAGCCACGGGTTGTTTAGACAGCAGACCCCGTAGTCGCCGACCGAGCACAAGCCGTAATGCTGCTGAGACAGTTTAGGAAGAAATGGAGACTGTAGCGGGTTCGTCTATGCACAGGGAAGTCAGCGCTCGTGCAGTCGCACGTCGCACCGGCATTCCGTACACTACTGTTTGGTTGGCACTGAGGCGTACCCTCCCATGCTATCCGTACAAAATTCATCCGCATCATGAACCGTTACCTGGCGATTTAGTGAAGCGGAATGGCGGAAGATGACGATTGGTTGAGTAACGTGTTGTGGACCGACGAAGCCCATTTCACGCTCCGAGGGTCTGTCAGTGCCCACAACTGTAGAATTTGGGCTACCGAAAATTCTGTAACTGTCGTGGAAACTCCATTCCGTGACGAGAAAGTCATGGTGTCGGTTCGATTTACCACATCTACCGTTATCGGGCCTTTTTTCTTCGAGGAAATGCGTGATTCTGGTTTTGTAACTGCTACCGTGACGGGTGAGAGGTACGCCGACATGTTGCAGAATCGCATCAACCCAGCCTGGCTGATAAACACCTGCTGGAACGTACGATGTTTATGCAGGAAGGTGCTAGACGTGTGAAAGATCTCTTGCGCACGTCGTTTGGTGACGATCGTGTGCTCAGCCGCCACTTTCGTCATGCTTGGTCTCCCAGGTCCCCAGACCTCAGTCCGTGCGATTATTGGCTTTGGGGTTCCCTGGTCTCGCAAGTGTATCGTGATCGACCGACATCTCTATTGATGCTGAAAGACTGAAAGACAACATCCTATGCCCATGCCTCACCATAATTCCGGACATGCCTTACAGTGCTGTTCACAACATTATTCCTCGACTACAGCTATTGTTGGGGAATGATGGTGGAGATATTGAGCAGTTCCTGTAAAGAACATCATATTTACTTTGTCTTACTTTGTTATGCTACTTATTGCTATTCTGATCAGATGAAGCGCCATCTGTCGGACATTTTCGAACTTTTGTATTTCTTTGGTTCTAATACCAGAAAACCCCATGTCATTCCCATCAGGTGTGTTAATTTGTACCTCTCTATCTACATTATTCCGTGATTTATTCAGTTTTCAAATTTATACTGACTGTTTGATAACCTGGTATTTTACCACGAACAGCACCTGTGCAACGTCCTCAGTTCTCTGCAAGTGTCAGTCGTGGCCAGAACAGCGTTCCGTCTACTTCTGACACCGTTATGCCGGAGCTAAGAGGCTCGTATGATGGTTGCTTCCGTAACAAAGGCAGCCGAAATGTTTATTGTTTGAAAAGGCACCGCATCGAAGTAGCGGATGGTTATAATTAAACTTTCCCCATTTAACAAGCTATGACACGGTAACTAATTACCGTACGAGGACCAAACTTGGTAGCATTAATGTCAAGGACATGGGGAAGTGAAATAATGCGGAACCGAAACCCTTTTAATGTGCTGCTACGGTGCATCATAGCATTACATACCGGTAGCATTATTGCTACAAAAGGGGCTCAATATGGAGCCCGTTAGTGTCCAGAAGAGTCTGAAAGGGCTGGATTGCATTCTGCACAACAGAACGATGCATGTCTGTAGGGATGCTCCCTACCTCTCTCGATACGCTGCGCTTCAGATCAGCACGTGTGTGAATGTTCCCCTGGTAAACCCTGTCCTTCAGGTAGCTCCACAAGCAGAAATCACTTGGAGTGAGATCAGCTGATCGTGCCGGCCAAGCATTTGGAAGCGATCGGCTGATAATACGACCGTTTCCATATGTGTTTCGCAGAAGAATGTGAAGTTCGCGAGCGATGTGCAGTGCGGCGCCATCTTGCACGAAAGCTTTTGAGTTCAGTAGACTGTAGGGTGGGCATGACTTGCTCGCGAAGCATATCGCAGTAACGCCGGCCAGTCACACTGCACCTCTTTAATCCTTGGAGCGCCAGCCTTTACAAAAATGGCCCAATGATGAACGTAGCCGGGAAGCCACACCATACGGTGACACGTTCACCATACAGGGGAATTTCGTGCACGGTCACTGGAGGTGGAGATCCCCACTCAGTTCTGTGTGTTCACCTCACCCGTAAGGGAAAAATGAGCCTCGTCTGTCCGTAGGATGGTCCGCGGCCAGCCCTGGTCAAGTTCGTTCCTTGCGAGAAGGTGCAGAGCGAAGTCAACACGTCGTTGTGCGCACAGTGGTGCAAGCTATCGTGGGATATGGATCTTGTACGGGTGCTGTTTGAGTTGGGTTCGAAGCACCTTCTGTACAGTGGACTGTGGGATGTTCAGCTGTCGTGACACAGCACGCGCTCTGCCCGACCACCGGGAATTTCGCGCAGCGTTGTCTGTCATAGCAACAGCGATTTCATTGACCACCTGTAGTGCAGCCGGTCGTCGGCCTCCTCCCGAAGCGACACCTAGTTCTCCAGCTGGTCCGAACTTCTTCACCACGCTCCGCATAGCTGGTGGAGAAACAGAACACTTCCGTAATCCTTTCAGCCGGCGACATTCTCGAAGTGCAGCTGCAGCATTACTGTTGCTTTCATAATACAGCTTCACCAATAATACCGGGCTCCTTTGGTCCAAGCTCATGTTGACACGTCAACAAGTGCACTGCGACTGGTCAGGAGTGAGAAACTGAGCCACGCTGGCTGTTCACGGCACCTGGTGTCCCACGATTACTATGAAAAGTGAAATTAGTGACGAGGAATATGTGGCCATTTCGGTTGGTCAGGTCCATTCCACGGTTCAATAGCTATTCCCCAATCGTCATGCTGTGTTCCAAACCAACAGCGCCTGTTCACTCAGCTCGCATCGTCCGGCACTGGTTTTGTGAGCACGAGAGTGAACTGACGCATCTTCCCTGGCCACCGCAGTCGTCAGATCTCAATGTTATCGGGCTTTTGTGGTCCACTTTCGAGGAAAGGGCACGTGATTACCATCCACCTTCCTTGCCGTTGCCTGAACGTGATGCTATTTTCCAGTAAGTATGGTACAGGATTGCCTTGAAAATCGTACGGGAGTTGTGTTTGTCTATTCCGAGACCACTGGAAACTGTTCTGAATGTCAATGCCTTCCATTGGCCGTATTTACGCGTGGGAATGTGTTGTATTTCTGGTGTTTCCATATTTTCGGGTAACGGCTGTACGTTAACCCCTCTAAAACGGTGACAGACTCCCTGCTGCAGGTTGCCTCTTTCACGGTTTACAGGCGCTGCAAAACTTTGGTTTTCAGTGCTTCATACAATTACTGACCGAATTAATAATGTGAATTGCTTTCGTAATCAACTCACAAAGAGTAAAAGTCCTATGTTAATGGCCTAACACAATAAATCAAGAATTTAAGTTAGAAGCTGTGTATGTGTTTTGCGTAGCTCGTGGCGCGCATATTAGCCAAACTACGCTTATGCAGGGCTTTATAATGAGAGCGCTTCCCCGTCCAGCCCGCTGTGCTGTTTGAGAGGGAGCGGTGGGCTTTCGAAGACGGGAGAGCAGCCTCGGACAGAACACACACAGGCTTGCATGAAGCTCCATTTAACATAGTGCTGCATTAGGAAATTCGAAAAACCTAAGCTGAATATCATGGAAAGCGGTATTATGCTGTTAGTGACTGCTGGCAGGAGAGCGTACACGTACAAAAATAAAAACAAACTGAGTTTGCATTGTACCTGCATACACCACACTATATCTCTTAAAAAAATAATGTAACTATTTATTTAGAGGAAACACTCTCCTAGTAAATTTGTTTGTCCTTTGATTTATCGTTATCTGTTACTGATTTTTAGTGAAGTTAGTTTTTACGTTTAGCTTTCAAAAAAATACAAAAGAGATATAATAAGGAAAATAATGAATTTCGTAGGTTGCCAATTACGTATTATATCTAGTTTTATCGAGCGCCAGGCTCCATTCAAATTACTGTAAATCCAATAGCGTAGTAATACTCAGCTCCAGTTAACTGCTCTAAAATTATTACTATCACAGAAAATAGACAAGTTTTAATAAAATTATTTCACTAGATTCCTTCAGTTAATCTCACTAAATATTTTTACAAAATTTCTTCCGCTCCGGCTATCAGACATTGGGCTGTGAAAAAATATTTTTTTAAATGTACCGCGTAATGGCGGCTAATATTTAACAGTCAGAGATCACTGTTACTCGCTTCGCAGCATCTGGAAACATGCTAAATAATTTTCATTACACATTCTTTTCATTAGATAAATGTGGCGTACGTTCTTGAAATAACACACGGAGCTCACTTTATACCAATATATTCTTACTTGGACACAGTTTAGACCATTAAATATTTGCAATTACGTTACGACAGCTGCAAATGTTAGCGCAGCACAATAGCTTGCGTACCTTATTCCAGCAAACATCAAAACGTACAGAACAAAACAAACTAGACAGAAGAATGAGCATTGCATTGTGTTTTATACTCTTACAAAGATAATAATACTTTTTTAATTACTTACACATTATAATATCATACAACAAAAATAATGTCTTTTCTGCATCTATCGATCTATATTGTATCTTTTTACAGTTAGTCTTATTACCTTTCGCAGATAAACCGAAGTTTGCAGTTCATTTTGAATTACATACAGTCATTTTTATTTATGTTTCACCTCGATAATGGTGAATATTGCAAAAGGGACACTACAACCAGTAACATTGTTCCACGAAAACTTCTTACTAAAATTCAGCTGAGATATAGAAAAAGAGGCAAAAACAAATAGTCTCTGTAGTACGCCGTTAGTTACGGAGTAAATTCTAGTAACTACACGTGAAAGGGAAAAAAAACACGTAGCACTTTTGTACCGACAGTGCCATGGCTACAACTCCCAACAAATTACACTAAGGCAACGAAAGTCATGCGATAGCGATATGCACACAGAGATGGCGGCAAGTGTCCCGTTCAAAGGGTGTAAAAGGGCAGTGCAAGCCAGAAGTGTCATTTGTACACAGGTGATTCATGTGAAAAGGTTTCCGACGTGATTATGATCGCACGACAGAAATTAACGGACTTTGAACGTTTCCAGCCCAAAAATATTTATCGTTGGTAGGATGTTCTGTGGCTTCTGAAGAATTGGTATTGTCTTTCAATCACATTGCTCCTATACAGGTAATCGACTTACAGATCAACACATTATACAACGAGTTTTTATGAACAGATTGCACAGTAAATATTTGTCAGTGGATTAATTTATTATTAATATTTCGACTATTGTCAAGTAATTGTTCCTGGAAAATGTTCAATTTTGCTTACTATCTAAACTGTTCATTTGCATTATTTGAAGAAGTATTTTCTGCTTTGTCATAAGAAAATCAAATTTATTTCAATAAATAAATGTATTTGACTATGAAATGCGTTTCCATTCGAAATAATTAAAGAAAAAGCACGTTACGAATAAAAGAGAAGGGAAATTAAGATAAAAGCAAGTACATCTCATTCAGTTTTTATAACAAAAATAGAAAGCAGCTGATTTGCTGCGTGTGTCTACATAGTGTGCCTTTATCTGTTTGAACCCCTCCGAAACGGACAAAGTGACACAATAAACAGAGTGCTCCAACCTCAGTTTTGATCGTTTAGCACTGGCTATTGGTAATGGGCAAATAGTTGCATGATCCTCGAAAACAAAATAATTTTTGAGGGAGAGTTTCAAAAAATTAGATTCAATAGGAGAATGCTGGTGGTTTTTTTAGTACTCAGCACTCAATAGTTCTCGAAAAAACGTGGCGAGCGTTATGTGAAGTGGTTTCTTTTGTTTGTCTATATTATTTGATATTTTGATTCAAGGTAATTTTGAATCTTATAATGTAGAAGTCCGAGGGCGTCTTAGAATTTTTCAGTCGTTGTTCGATGTCTAAATTTATTACTGGAAACAGCAGCAATAAAATATCGTAAATCGTTTATTTCAGAAACCGGTTATTATGAGCGGTTTTAGCTGACAGGTTAAAATGGAGATGACAAAAAATCTGTATAGTCGAAAACCAGTTGTTTCGGTGATAAACGCTGTTCCTAGTTTATACCAGTTTTCTTCAAGCTAAGATTCGGTAAAAACTTCGAACTTATCCTCAGCCTCTGATTGCTAGGAGATAAAATACAAGTACAATACTGCATTTGTTTTTCCTTACTTACGATACAAGTTTGCTTGGGAGGCCTTGCATAAGCTGACGAGAAACTGTAATAGAGGAGAATGAAGACATAAAATTAAGAAAAGAAAAATAAAAATAATTTCAATTTTGTATGAAACTGACAACAGTTTACAGTGGATGACAGATGGGAGCGGAACATAAGCAAGTGTCGAATGTGCTAAAAACCTATTAAAATGAAACCTGGGGAGGAGTGGGTACATTTCCATACAATGATAAAAGAAACGTTATCCATGAACAAATCGGTTTTCTGTGTGAACTTCACTGAATGGATGTGATACTTCCTTTTGAATGAGTCCATATTATTAATCTCATTAAGCATAGCAGTTACCTACTTTGACAGCTCATTGTTGGATAGAGATAGACATACCTGTTTAATAGCATGTTGGTCCACCTTCGGAACACAATACACAAATGATTCTGCATGGGATGTATTCGACAAGTTTTCGACAGGTTTCTTGGAAGTATGTGGTACCAGATATCTACGTACAGGTCAAGCAATATTCCCAATTTCCGGCAATGGTTTGTAGACGCGGTGCTACCGCCCGATAGCGTACCACATTTGCTCCATCCAAGTGAGACCAAGCGTATATGGTGGCAGAGGCATCAGCGCGAGTTCACGACTATGCTTTCCAGCACAATAATTCTGACCTGATGACGCGGACAGATGTCAACGCAGGAAAATATCATCGCCGTCCGGGAGACACGGAACATCCAGGGTACAGGTGGTCCGCGATAATGTGCTCATACTTCACAGCTGAAGCCTAGGAGAGCGCCTCCCACTGCATGATACTGCCCCCACCTGCGAACGTCCGCGGCGCGCGCGTGTTTCGAGCCCTCGTCTTCCTAGATAACGGCGTATCCGGATATGGCCATCGAACTGGTTTAGCAAGAACGTGATGCATCAGACCAAACGACGCGTTTTCGTTTACCCGCGATCCAATCTCGAATGCCCTGTGGTCGACATAGGAACAACTAATTGTCGACTGGTGCTGAGCCCATTGTCCATCGCAGTGACCGTGGAACCTATTCGATCCTCCGTCTAGTACACTCCTGGAAATGGAAAAAAGAACACATTGACACCGGTGTGTCAGACCCACCATACTTGCTCCGGACACTGCGAGAGGGCTGTACAAGCAATGATCACACGCACGGCACAGCGGACACACCAGGAACCGCGGTATTGGCCGTCGAATGGCGCTAGCTGCGCAGCATTTGTGCACCGCCGCCGTCAGTGTCAGCCAGTTTGCCGTGGCATACGGAGCTCCATCGCAGTCTTTAACACTGGTAGCATGCCGCGACAGCGTGGACGTGAACCGTATGTGCAGTTGACGGACTTTGAGCGAGGGCGTATAGTGGGCATGCGGGAGGCCAGGTGGACGTACCGCCGATTTGCTCAACACGTGGGGCGTGAGGTCTCCACAGTACATCGATGTTGTCGCCAGTGGTCGGCGGAAGGTGCACGTGCCCGTCGACCTGGGACCGGACCGCAGCGACGCACGGATGCACGCCAAGACCGTAGTATCCTACGCAGTGCCGTAGGGGACCGCACCGCCACTTCCCAGCAAATTAGGGACACTGTTGCTCCTGGGGTATCGGCGAGGACCATTCGCAACCGTCTCCATGAAGCTGGGCTACGGTCCCGCACACCGTTAGGCCGTCTTCCGCTCACGCCCCAACATCGTGCAGCACGCCTCCAGTGGTGTCGCGACAGGCGTGAATGGAGGGACGAATGGAGACGTGTCGTCTTCAGCGATGAGAGTCGCTTCTGCCTTGGTGCCAATGATGGTCGTATGCGTGTTTGGCGCCGTGCAGGTGAGCGCCACAATCAGGACTGCATACGACCGAGGCACACAGGGCCTACACCCGGCATCATGGTGTGGGGAGCGATCTCCTACACTGGCCGTACACCACTGGTGATCGTCGAGGGGACACTGAATAGTGCACGGTACATCCAAACCGTCATCGAACCCATCGTTCTACCATTCCTAGACCGGCAAGGGAACTTGCTGTTCCAACAGGACAATGCACGTCCGCATGTATCCCGTGCCACCCAACGTGCTCTAGAAGGTGTAAGTCAACTACCCTGGCCAGCAAGATCTCCGGATCTGTCCCCCATTGAGCATGTTTGGGACTGGATGAAGCGTCGTCTCACGCGGTCTGCACGTCCAGCACGAACGCTGGTCCAACTGAGGCGCCAGGTGGAAATGGCATGGCAAGCCGTTCCACAGGACTACATCCAGCATCTCTACGATCCTCTCCATGGGAGAATAGCAGCCTGCATTGCTGCGAAAGGTGGATATACACTGTACTAGTGCCGACATTGTGCATGCTCTGTTGCCTGTGTCTATGTGCCTGTGGTTCTGTCAGTGTGATCATGTGATGTATCTGACCCCAGGAATGTGTCAATAAAGTTTCCCCTTCCTGGGACAATGAATTCACGGTGTTCTTATTTCAATTTCCAGGAGTGTATTTGACGTGAGTTAGACTTGTTTACTTTCTCATGTCAAACAAAATAAGACACATCGGTATGTTACGAGAGAAAAGTACAACAGTCCAAACTTTGAACCCCAGCTTACAACCTTCTACCAGGACGCCGTACTGTAGTAGGGCTACGTGGAGCAAGTGCTTAGCAGACCTACCTTCATGTTTCTGTAAATCTGAAGTTCAAACTAACCATTCACACCTATCAAACTTACCTGCTGACTTACGTGCACACAATAGCCACCTACAAGATGCACACCAGCATGTGAATTCTGAGTACGAAAGTATTACGGAAGTAGTGCTTTGGGGAAATGGTTAACCTCTCAGATCAACCACAAACCGATCTAACAAAATATCGATATACTGTCCAGTGCTCTCCAACGTAGTATGTGCAGGTTCTTTACAGCATTGACACAAAGTTCCAACTGCCTCGCCCAGAAATCACAGAGCTCTCGCGCACGTAAATTTGCTTCTCGGTACACAAGACACGTTACTTTCACCAGAAGGGACAACAACGTTTTCCCAAGGTTTTTACTATTATTTGAAGCTGTACCTATCACGAAGCTCTTTGTACCACACAGCGGCAGCATAGTTCTCGAAATACTGGCACTTTCGCAATGAACACAAAACGACTAAAAACTTTCCCTGTCGCAATCAAATGGTCATGAGCGACGATAATTTCGTATCAGTGAGACAGCAGACAGCGAACGGTAATGACAACACGCCTACTTACCTGTATTATGGCAATGGCAACGCGAGTGACAACAGTTCTGCGCTTTGTCTGACACCGCCTGGGCCTGCGAGTACCTCTCAAAGCGAACAACACTTACACTGAAGCGCCAAACAAACTGGTGCAAGCATTCGTATTCAAATACAGAGATATGTAAACAGGCAGAATACGGCGCTGTGGTCGGCATCGTTTATATCAGACAACAAGTATCTGGCTCAATTGTTCGATCGGTTACTGTTGGAACAATAGCAGGTTATCAAGATTTAAGTGAGTTTGAACGTGGTGTTACAGTCGGCGCACGGGCGATGGGATACAGCATCTCCGAGGTAGCGGTGAAGTGCGGATTTTGTCGCAAGAACATTTCACGAGTGTACAGTGAGTATCAGGAATCCGGTAAAAATCAAATCTCCGACATCACTGCGGCCGGAAAAAGATCCTGCAGGAATAGGACCAACGACGGCTGGAGAGAGCTGTTCAACGTGCCGGAAGTGCAACCCTTCCGCAAATTTCTGCAGATTCCAATCCTGGGCCATCAACAAGTGTCAGAGTGCGAGTCATTCGACGAATCATCATCGATACGGGCTCTCGGAACCGAGGGCCCGCTTGTGTACACTCGATGACTCCACGACACAAAGTTTTGCTCCTCGCATGGGCTCGTCAACACCGACGTCGGAGTGCTGACACCTGGAAAAATGTTCCTGGTCGCACGAGTCTCGTTGTTCGTTTCAAATTGTATGGAACAGATGGACGTGTACGGGTATGTAGACAACCTCACGAATCCATGGACCCTGCATGTCTTCAGCGGACTGTTCGAGCTGGTAAAGGCTCTGTAATGGTGTGGAACGTGTGCAATTGGTGTGAATGGGACCCGTGATACATCGAGATACGACTCGGACAGGTGTCACGTACATGCGCGACCTGACTGATCACCTGCATCCATTCGTGTCGATTGTGCATTCAGAGGGACTTGGGCAATTCCAGCAGGACAATGTCACATCCCACACGTCCTCAGTTACTACAAAGTGGCTCCAGGAACACTCTTCTGAGTTTAAACGCTTCCGCTGGCCACGAAACTCCCCAGTCGTGAACATTATTGAGAGTATCTGGAATGCCCTGTAACGTGCTGTTGAGAAGAGATCTCCAACCCCTCGTGCTCTTACTGATTTATTGACAGCCCTGCAGGATTCATGGTGTCAGTTCCCTCCGGCTCTACTTCAGACATTAGTCGAGTCCATGCCACGTTGTCTGGCGGCAATTCTGCGTGCTTGCGGGGACCCTACACGATATTAGGTGGCTGTACCAGCTTTTTGGGGCTTCAGTGTAAAATCACGGAACAAACGCATTTCCTACGTGACGTGACTACTGCAACCTTACTTGCATAATATGCGCAAAGGAAAGCTTATTTTGTCATAAATGCGGGGCCGCATCTTGATACATACACTTGTTTCATACCCCAGACTCGTCCTCCCTAACAATGTCGCATCTGACTTTCTTTTGCCCCATCACAGCGAAAATAACGTCATGCTACCTCCTTTAATAATCATGCATGTTTTCGATATTAGAATATCCTCCGTCGATACTTCCAAGTGCGACCGCTGCGGAATGTTGTCAGCCTGAACTTTGCCTCTCCTAACTAATACAGTCCGTAACATTATCAGGCCCTTCTTTGTCCGTGACATTTTATGTCACTCTAGCCTCGTTCAACCGTCCACGTTTCGTATCCATCGGCCTGCCTGCGCCCATGACGCGCTGACTGGCGTTTCTCGGCAAACACACACACCCCTCCTCCCCCGCCACCCTCCGCGACACTGGCGTAGCCAGCTGACCTCGTCACTCGTGAATTAATATCGACCAGCCGGATTAAAACGTAAATACCTCGTGGTTTGCTACTCGGATGACGCTGCTGTTTTTACCTCCATTATTCTAATAAAATTGTCTCTAGGGCTAGATATGTTTATGGTTTCTCAAGTCTTCTTCATTTATTTTAATTTACCCAATGTTGGACGAGGAGTAGAATGAGCGTGGACAGTAAATAGTCATACCACTGTGACATCCCAAACGGTATGCTCCGAAACACTCGTGAATGCACCACCATGTTGACGAGTTGGGCAACGGATTGATCTGACAAGTATGCTTCGGCTCCTGCAACAAGCAATTTCCACCCCACACCACTACATAAGTCAGACAGACGCTCCTAACGTACCAAAAGGAAATGCCTAAATAATTTCAGCAATAAATACCTTCTGGAGTCGTCCACTGCAAGGAAAAGACACAAAAATATTCAATTTTTCGTACGTAACTAGTGGGATACTTGGGTACTGGAGTATTGCTAGTTAGTGTAAGAAAAACATTAAACAAACGGAAAATATTGTTTATTACAAAATCTGAGAACATCAAGTGAAACTTTTATTTATAAACTGACACACAAATTTCCAGGTTCTTTTCGGAATAGGAGGTTACCTCTTATGGGTAGGAATCCTGTTAATGAAATTTATATCCAAAGTGTGGGAAAGCCCTTTTATCCCATTTCTTTAATAATGTTATTTACTCGGCAGAATGGATGAGAGCCGCGCCTACTCAACTTGAACAATTATCCGATTGAATTTCTCTAATACGGTCGAGGCTGTCGCACGAGAAATGTAATGGAGTGACGTGAATGAAGTATGTTATTTCGAATGGATAAGAGATGGGGCTCACCTATGCTGTAGCACACAATACTGTGAGCTGCGACGACTGCTGCTTGCATCGTTCGCTGCTGAAACATAATAAAACTATCTCTTTCCATCTGGATTGACCTTCGACAATGGAACTCTCACTACGCCCTGATGAAGTCAAGGACTCCTATCTGCCCCTAGTGTAACTGTTGGTGTAGTACACCGGTCAGATAACAAGTCCACTGCGATACCACTCAATGTTCAGGCGCAGGCGCTAACTAATATTCTGTCTGTCTTCACACTGCACATTAAGTGTCGCGGTCAACACAGTGAACAAACACTTAATCACGAGCGACTCAATATAGAGTATCACTCAGATTTGCCAGCAACAAAGGCGCTCTCTCAGTGCAGTACTGAGTAGAGACTTTGTTCCTCGCTCTGTCTCTACACGCGTGAGTGCACTCGCTCCCACTGTGTGTTCCCGCTTCAAGAGTGTCACTGGAACGACCCCTCTCCACGCAAAAAGCAAAAGGGTATATCATCTGCTGTCTTTCCCTCACTCCTCTGGATCATTGCGTCAGACATATTCCACCAATCAGCATTATTCTTACGAACGGGAGGATGGCGCTCCGTTTAAACCAACCAATCCGGAAATATATGGCATCTGCCTTAGGCGTTTACTGTCCACCAGTGAGAACTCTGAAACTGCACTCTTTGCTTTTAAGGTGAACATGCAGGCCATTATCCCTTTTCCCTGGGAAGAAACTGTTTTGTTCCCTGGGCGGTCGGCCAGCGAGCCCTGCTGCATGCTAACTCACCCTCCTACGGACTTTCCAGTGGGCTGGTTGCCTCCACCGAACAAAAACTCCTGTGGATGTCGTGTCTTGAATGTTTGTGTACGCCAGCCTCGACTTTTTAAGCTCGGTGCGCACTTGCGATTTATTTATTAGATTTGCATATCGATTAAACAGAAATATGACAAATCGACTCTACCCTATCGAGTTTGGGCTCAAATGAAACGTCTTGATACGCATAATACGACGGTGAGGTCGGAATATGTAAGAAATGAAGGTCAGGAGACCACGCCACCTTACAACAGGTCACTGCCTATCCTGCTTTGCAGAGTAAACAAGCCTCTGACATGCACGTTCCGCGATGAGGCATGGATGTCTGACATCTTGTCACCTACTCCGGTTTCGTACATATGCTGGTGATTTGTAGGCTTGTAACTAATAATTTTATTGAAAAATTCCTCTATTGTACATCCCAGGTGTTACATGCTTCGCCCATGGTCCCTGCTGTAGAGCCATCTTCGTGGGTACCAGTTGCGGTTCGGTCGCCCTCTCCCCAAGGGGAGTGGCAGGTTCAGCGCCGTTCGCAGTGCACGAGGCAGAGGTTCATTGTGGGGTCTGGTCATGTGGCATCTCCCACTCTGCCTGTGAGTGGACATGTGGCTGCTCCTTCAGCAAGGTCCGAGCAGGCATATGGGTGGGGGGGGGAGGGGGAGGGGTTTATTAGTGATTGGGACCTCCAACGTTAGGCGCGTGATAGAGCCCCTTAGGGAGACAGCAGAAAGGTCGGGGAAGAAGGCCAGTGTTCACTCTTGGTGGGGGGGGTCTCATCTAAGTTATGGAGGAGGCCCTGCCGGCGGTGATGGAGTGCACTGGGTGCATCTGACTGCAGATTGTAACTCATGTCGGCACCAATGACTCCTGCTGTCTGGGTTCAGAGGTCATTCCCATACAGATGGTTGGCGGAGTTGGTGAAGGCGGAAATCCTCGCTCACAGGGTGGAATCAGAGCTAACTATTTGTAGTATCGTTCCCAGAACCGATCACGATCCTTTGGTTTGGAGCCGAGTGGAAGGCTTAAACCAGAGGCTCAGACGATTCTGCAGAGATGTGGGGTGCAAATTTCTCGACCTCCGCTATCGGGTGTAGAAATGTAGGGTCCCCTGAATAGGTCAGGTGTGCACTACACGCAGGAAGCGTCTACAAGGGTAGCGGAGTACGTGTGGAGTGCACATGTGGGTATCTTAGGTTAGAGAATTCAATCTCTAGGCCCAACAAGACGCCTTCTGAGACGCGACAAGGTAGTAGTAGGCAAAACGCAACAGGGAATAACAATATTAACTTGCTAATAGTAAACTGCAGGGGCATATATAGAAACGTCCCAGAACTGCTCTCATTAATAAACAGGCACAACGCCCACATAGTACTAGGGACAGAAAGTTGGCTGAAACCAGATGTATACAGTAATGAAATTCGAAACTCAGATTGGAATGTATATCGCAGAGACAGGCTGGACAGTGAAGGGGGAGGCGTGTTTATAACGATAAAAAATACAATAGTATCGAATGAAATTGACGGAGATCCGAAATAGGAAATAATTTGGGTGAAGGTCACGGTTAAAGTAGGCTCAAACATGGTAATTTGATGTCTCTATAGGCCCCTGTCTCAGCAGCTGTTGTGGCAGAGCACCTGAAGGGAAATTTGGAAAATATTTCGAGTAGATTTCCGGACCAAGTTATAGTCCCGAGTGGAGATTTTAATTTGCCGGATATAGACTGGGAGACTAAAATGTTTATAACGGGTGGCAGGGACAAAGAATTCAGTGAAATATTTTTAAGCGCACTATCTGAAAACTATCTTGAGCAGTTAAACAGAGAAGCGACTCGTGGCGATAATATATTAGACCTTCTGGTGACAAACAGTCACGAACTATTTGAAACAGTTAACGCAGAGCAGGGAATCAGCGATCATAAAGCGGTTACTGCATCGATGATTTCAGCCGCAAATAGAAATATTAAAAAGGGTAGGAAGACTTTTCTGTTTAGCATAAGTGACAAAAAGCAGATTTCAGACGGCCCAACACAAAAGATTTGTCTCAAGTACAGATAGTGTTAGGGATCAGTGGACAAAGTTCAAAACCATCGTACAATATGCATTAGATGAGTATATGCCAAACAAGATAGTAAGAGATGGAAAAGAGTCACCGTGGTACGACAACCAAGTTAGAAAACTGCTGCGGAACCAAAGGGAACTTCACAGCAAACACAAACATAGCCATAGCCTTGCAGACAAACAAAAATTACGCGAAGCGAAATGTAGTGTGAGGAGGGCTATGTGAGAGGCGTTCAATGAATTCGAAAGTAAAGTTCTATGTACTGACTTGGCAGAAAATCCTAAGAAATTTTGGTCTTATGTCAAAGCGGTAGGTGGATCAAAACAAAATGTCCAGACAGTGTGTGACCAAAATCGTACTGAAACAGGGATGACAGACTAAAGGCCGAAATACTAAATGTCTGTTTCCAAAGCTGTTTCACAGAGGAAGACTGCACTGTAGTCCCCTCTCTAGATTGTCGCACAGATGACAAAATGGTAGATATCGAAATAAACGACAGAGTGATAGAGAAACAATTAAAATCCCTCAAAAGAGGAAAATCCGCAGGACCTGATGGGATACCAGTTGGATTTTACACAGAGTACGCGAAGGAAATTGTCCTCCTTCATGCAGCGGTGTACCGTAGGTCTCTAGAAGAGCGTAGCGTTCCAAAAGATTGGAAAAGGGCACAGGTCATCCCCGATTCCAAGGACGGACGTCGAACAGATGTGCAGAACTATAGACCTATATCGCTAACGTCGATCAGTTGTAGAGTTTTGGAGCACGTATTATGTTCGAGTATAATGACTTTTCTGGAGACAAGAAATCTACACTGTAGGAATCAGCATAGATTTCGAAAAAGACGATCGTGTGAAAGCCAGCTCGAGCTATTCGTCCACGAGACTCAGAGGGCCATAGACACGGGTTCCCAGGTAGATGCCGTGTTTCTTGACTTCCACAAGACGTTCGATACAGTTCCCCACAGTCGTTTAATGAACAAAGTAAGAGCATACGGACTATCAGACCAATTGTGTGATTGGATTGAAGAGTTCCTAGATAACAGAACGCAGCATGTCATTCTCAATGGAGAGCAGTCTTCCGAAGTAAAAGTGATTTCAGGTGTGTCGCAGGGGAGTGTCGTAGGACCTTTGCTATTGACAATATACGTAGATGACCTTGTGGATAACATCGGGAGTTCACTGAGGCTTTTTGCGGATCATGCTGTGGTATATCGAGAGATTGTAACAATGGAAAATTGTACTGAAATGCAGGAGGATCTGCAACGAATTAACGCGTGGTTCAGGGAATGGCAATTGAATCTCAATGTAGACAAGTGTAATGTGCTGCGAATACATAGAAAGAAAGATCCTTTATCATTTAGCTACAATACAGCAGGTCAGCAACTGGAAGCAGTTACTTCCATAAATTGTCTGGGGGTAGGCGTTAGGAGTGATTTAAAATGGAATGGCCATATAAAGTTGAAAGTAGGTAAAGCAGATGCCAGGCTGAGAATCATTGGAAGAATCCTAAGGAAATGCAATCCGAAAACAAAGGAAGCAGTTTACAGTACACTTGTTCACTCACTGCTCGAATACTGCTCACCGGTGTGGGATCCGTACCAGACAGGGTTGATAGAAGAGAGAGAGAGGACCCAACGGAGAGCATCGCGCTTCTTTACAGGATCATTTAGTAATCGCGAAAGCGTTACGGAGATGATAGATAAACTCCAGTGGGAGACTTTGCAGGAGAGACGTTCAGTAGCTCGGTACGGGCTTTTGTTGAAGTTTCGTGAGCATACCTTCACTGAGGAGTCAAGCAGTATATTGCTCCCTCCTACGTATATCTCGCGAAGAGACCATGAGGATAAAATCAGAGAGATTAGAGCAGACAAAGAGGCATACCGCCAATCTTTCTTTCCACGAACAATACGAGACTGGAATAGAAGGGAGAACCGATAGAGGTAAAGTACCCTCCGCTTCACACCGTCAGGTGGCTTGCGGAGTATGGATGTAGATGTAGATGTAGAAGATACTGTTAAGCAGAATCAGCTTAAAGCTACATTTGAAAACACTTATGCTCTCTATGCATTTAATTTCTTCAGGAATGGTACAAAGAGTTTTATGGCTGAGTACTGTACTCCTTTCTGTGCAAAATCTAGAGTTCCTAGAGAGAGGAGGAGACGATGATAGCAGGGTGGGCGAATAAAGGACATAGTGCTTTTCAGCCAAATATCACAGCAGGCTGTGGCTGAGGCAGAGGGGATCCCAACTGGTCATCATCAGTGTGTGTGTGTGTGTGTGTGTGTGTGTGTGTGTGTGTGTGTGTGTATGAGTGAATAAATGTACTGTGAAGATATGGTGTCTATTCGCAATTGTATAGGCCTATGCCTGCAAGATACACTTCTAATTACTTTATTATATTCAATACTTTGTGCTTAAGTGTAGAATATCATCCTGTGAAATACGAGTGAATGAAAATAAGAAAAATAAGAGGGGTGTTCAATAAGTAACGCTAGTCATCTTTTTCTTAGCCAATTTCGGTGGAAAGAATACAGAATTTGTTGTGAGATGTGGAATATTCCCGCTTCAGCTCCTCCAGTTTCCTGAAGTTCTGATAGACGGCGGCGCTGTACGTAGCCTTTAAACTGGTGTCTGTAACACATGTGCGTTCCGAACATAGAAATGTCGTTGTTTCTTTTGGCGGTAAACGAGGGCAACGCAGATATTCAGAGGCGCTTGCAGAAATTTGGAGACGTAGCAGTGAACAAAAGCACGGCGAGTCGTTGGAAGAGGCGCCTGTCATCATCGCAACAATGTCGCGCAATTCTGCCCGATCTGCCTCGTGCCGGCCGACCACACACTCCTGCAATGTTGGAACGTGCGGACACTCTCATTCCAGGCGATCGACGGATCACAATCAAAGACCTCGCTGCCCAACTCGACATCCCTGTCGACGCTGCCGACACGCTCGTTCACAAGCTGGGATACATAGAGGTTATGCCGCTGGGTTTCTCGCCGCCTAACAGAAGATCATAAGAGCGTTGGACGACTATACGAGGTGCGACAGTAAAGTAATGAGACTGATTTTCTTTGCAAGATGTGGCAGCCCTGCAGGTTTGCATAGGCACAATATCTTTGACCTTGGTGTATAAGCTGCTTCTTGTCCAAGCGGCACATCGATGCAACTGCTCAGTCGTGAGTTGTGCTGTAATAAGTTAACAAATGTTTGTGTCCCTCGTCACGGAAATTGAACCGCATAATATTGCACAATGGTATGCCACATCTTTTTTAGTTAAATTGGGTGAAAACGCGACGACAACTCACGTAAGCTTGAGGAGGCTTTTGGAGAGGAGATTATGCCAAGAGCTCAAGTTTTTCGTTGGCATAAAATGTTTTGTGAAGGCAGAACGAATGTTGAAGATGAAGACCACAGTGGACGACCGTCAACGTCAAGGACGGATGTCAACTTGGCCAGGGTGCGTGAACTCGTACGATCTGATCGAATTATCCGCGAAAATGATTGCAGAAGAACCGAACATTAATTGAGATACGGTTCATCTAATAATAACTGAAGATCTTGGTATGAGAAAGATTTGTACAAAAATGGTCCCCAAAAATCTCACACCACAGCAGCGAGAAACACGGAAAAATGTGGCAGTCGATCTGTTACAGCAAACGGAAATCAATCCAGAATTGTTGAGCAGTGTTATCACTGGTGATGAAAGTTGGTTTTTTCAGTACGATCCAGAGACAATACGCCAAAGTTCGCAATGGTGCTCAAAGGGATCACCCAGACCAAAAAAGCTCGCATATCAAAGTCAAAAGTGAAATGCGTGCTTGTGTGATTCTTTGATTCCAAGGGAATTGTTCATAAACAGTGGGTGCCTCCTGGACAAACACTTAACCAATATTACTACAAAATATTAGAAAGACTTCGTAAAAGAGTTCTTGGTGTCTGTGCCAACATTGCTGATATTTGGAGTCTGCATCACGATAATGCGCCATCCCATACTGCTTCATCAGTACAGCAATTTTTAACCTCAAAACAATTTTCAGTACTACTACAGCCACCTTATTCACCAGATACCGCTCCGTGCGACATTTTTCTATTTCCAAGAGTGAAAATGGCGGTCAAGGGACCCATTTTCAAACAACACAAGATGTCCAAAAAGATGTGGCGAGGGTCTTGGAGGATATTACAGTACATGAGTTCCAGAAATTTTACGATCAATGGCAGAAGCTCCGGAAAAAGTGTGTGCTGTCAGAAGGGAACTACTTTGAAGGAGACAACACTAAACTTGACTAAAACGGTAAGCAACATTTTTTTCACATCAGTCTCATTATTTTACTGTCGCACCTCATTCGTGCGTAATTACTAACGCATTACTGATGGCGAAAATTTCTTGTCGTACATCGTCGCAGGCGATGCAGTAAGAGTTTTTTACCTCAAACTGTAAGGAAAACGTCAATCCACGGTGTGGCGCCACGATACCTCTTCTCCGAAGAAACAGTTCAAAGGTGCACCCTCAGTTGGTAAAGTTCTGGCATTCTGATGTCCTCAGTCATGTTGCAACGATCATCTCTGAAGTGTATCGTGCTAACGCCAGGAAGTTGAAGAAACGACTTCCACGTGCTCGTCGCCACAAAAACGCAGGCGAACTTCTCCTTCACCCTGACAACGCAAGTTCTCACACAAGCGTCTGCGCACGCTAGAGGAGCTCACAGAACTTCACTGGACTGTTGTTCCTCATCCATATCACACCTTGTCTTGTACCTGTTTGGCTCAGTAACGGGAGCAGTATGTGGATGACTGGAGTGTTGTTGATGCAGTAAGACGTTGGCTCCGACGTCGACCAGTAGACTGGAACCAGTTTGCTTCCAGTAAGGTGGCTAAGGCCGTAGCATGAACGGAGATTATGTTGAAAATAAGGTTTTGCAGGCAGAAGAATGGGGAATATTCTGCTGTTCTGCAATCCTGAAGCAAAACAGAGAAAAAGCCTGCTTCCAGAAAAAAAGTACTTATTGTCGCATTACTTATTGAACGCCCGTCGTATAAGGCTGCTGTGTCCGGAGAGTAAATAGTTATGGTTGCGAGAAACGTTTTAGCTGCTGATTTATAATTTCTTTCCACTTCAAGTTCTCATCAATATGCACATTAAATAACTTGGAACTTTTTACTCTGTTTATTAGTTTTTCTTAGTGAACTACATTCATAATAGGTGGGGTGTTTTTAGCGAGGATACTAGTACATGAACCAGATCGTTCACATTGCCCTGTTCTGCGTTAAGAATACTCTTTGCGAATGCACTGAGCTGTCCAAAATTTGATATCGTAAGCTGCGGTAGAGTGCAAGTATGTAAGGTTTCATTTTGGAAAACAGGGAATGCAGTGAAATGTCCTACTGCCGATCAAATTCTGTGATAATACCAGACGGAGGTTGAGCAAGGAACGGGTCGGAGCATGTGCTGTTCCAACGTACCACGAACGAGTTTCCCCACATTGCAAGATGTGGTCGTGTAGCACTTCAGTGTAAAAGTTTTGATTCATAGTATATTCCACCTCAATCAGATGAGGCGCTGCCGTCTAACCACCACATCGTGTGAGTACTAGAAAGATGCCTCCGTCTTTTCGTATATTAGACACTGAAATTTATTTTGGTGTCTTGTGACCCAATATTAAGAGAAACTTATGGTCGTCATAAGCGCTCATATTCAGTTCTCTGGCAAAAGCGACGGCGATATACGTGGAACGCGCGGACTGAAGTTTTTCCCGTAAAAATGAGGTCCTACTGCAGACGCTGAAGGGATTGGGTTCACCTGCCGACAATGGAGGGCGCGATATGGGCAGTTTCCACGATACGGACAAGCACTGTCAGCTGTTTCGCTCTTGGTATAAAAGAAGACGCCCTGTAGTGGTCCCACTGCATTCTGTGAGCAGTGTGTAGACCTTTTGCACCAAAATTAGAACGTGGAGAGAAGTTATTTGTTGTGAGACTATATACTGTCGCATAACAAACGACCTGTTGTATTTCTCCGGACGGCGACCAAATTTGTGTTGCGAAACAGCACCGAAGAGTTCGCGATCAAAATTTCAGCGGCTCCCTGTCAACGTCATCAAATATGATGTAAGTAACATATCCATTACCGAACGGCCTTACTAAAGTTTTTATAAAAACACTTCTGTAAATTCTATGTTATAACTCCCTAGTTATCGAGTAGGAAACTGCACTGTAGAACGGAGGCAAGTGCAGTAACTGAACAATACCACTCCCTGTAGCAGTTATTATTGTTTCGCCCCATCCTTTTCAAGTACAGAGCGTAGGAAGAATGATTGCTTTGACTCCTCTGTGCAAGACTACTCTTGCTGGCTGGTTCAAATGGCTCTGAGCACTATGGGACTTAACATCTGAGGTCATCAGTCCCTTAGAACTTAGGACTACTTAAACCTAACCAACCTAACGACATAACACACATCCATGCCCGAGGAAGGATTCCAGCCTGCCACCGTAGCGGTCGCGCGGTTCCAGATTGAAGTACCTAGAACCGCTCGGTCACAGCGGCCGACTCCAGAATCTGTGTGACATTGTCCGTAGGTCGACGAAACCTATGGCCATTAGCGCTGACCTCCTTCGTATATTACGATTATTCAGTGTTACGCCTATTTGGCACGGATGTCGCACACTTCACCTACATTGCACGTCGTGAATCAGTGCTGTTCTGCGCCTATCAACTGACCGAAGTGAGCCACCTGCTGTACCTACGACTGAGCGTACGTGATCGTTCCACTTCACTTCCCCACAGATTGCTACACCAACGTGTTCTTACGACTTCACTGATTCCAGTTGTGGTTCATTGACATTGCGGTCACAGCATACAACGTTTTTCAACGTTTAAATCAAGTTGGCAGTGTTTGCATCACTTGACTCAATATACTGCAGATACAGCTTTTCTCGTACAGCTCTTTACTATAGAAACTCGCTGGATACCCGGCGTTTTCACGCTACTAAATCTTTATGACGAGACATCTTTTGCGCTGTGTGCGTACAATGATACAATTCTGCAGGTACGTCAGGCGGAATATTGGTGGACACTCTCTGCGAACTGGGCTGCGAATAGAGTCACTTAAAATGAAGTAATTAACTGAAAAAGTCACTCATGATGCGGCAGGTTTTCGTGCATCTCGCTCTTTATGACGTCTTATTCCCTGTGTTGTGTGTCGTATAATGATATATATATGCACGTACGTGCAATGGTGTATGTGGATACTGTCTGCAAAATGTGTTGTGAATAGAATTAGTAGAAAGGAATTAATAAATTAAAAGATCGTCCCAGATGCTGCAGCCCACATCTCGTGGTCGTGCGGTAGAGTTCTCGCTTCCCACGCCCGGGTTCGATTCCCAGCGGGGTCAGGGATTTTCTCTGCCTCGTGATGGCTGGGTGTTGTGTGCTGTCCTTAGGTTAGTTAGGTTTAAGTAGTTCTAAGTTCTAGGGGACTGATAACCACAGATGTTAAGTCCCATAGTGCTCAGATCCATTGAACCAGATGCTGCAGTTCTACTGCATGGACAGTGGAAATGTAGTAATCGAGAAACATTTTTTCCTTTAATCATTTTCTGGGATGTGTGAGCGAGAAAAAGTTTAAAATTATGTGTGAGCATTATTGCAACTCACTAGGTGACTATATTCTAGCCACTTACCCATCGTGAACTACGCTACTACTTCACCCCCATTCCTTCCAGAGAGAGCTGGTTCTTACCCCACAGTGATTCTTTCCAGACAGTATGCCAGACGTGTACCAAGTTTCGTTGAAATCTATACACTGGTTTAGGAGGAGATATGGTTCTGAGCAGTATGAGCCCTATGCGACTTAACTTCTGAGGTCATCAGTCGTCTAGAACTTAGAACTAATTAAACCTACCTAAGGACATCACACACATCCATGCCCAAGGCAGGATTCGAACCTGCGACCGTAGCGGTCGCTCGGTTCCAGACTTTAGCGCCTAGAACCGCACGGGAACTCCAGCCGGCTGAAGAGGAGATATGGAACATATATACGTACATAGATACGTTCTCGTACATCTACTTTCATAATAACTGTATGGATTGCGTCGTCTGAAAAATACCGGACGCTGCTGTTTATATTGTCTGTAAGGTATATAACATGAACAGGAAGGGTACCGACATAATTCTGTCTCACGCGCCACTAATTACCTCTACACCTACCGATAGCTCTCCAATCTGTATCCGATCCAACAGGAAATCCTCAATCTAGTTACAAATATCTTTTGATATATTCCATACGGCGGAATTTTGTTGACACTCTTTAGTGTGACACTGAGCCGAATGTGGAATGCTTTTCGGACTTCACTGCATGTATCTGACTGCCTTGATCCACGGTTTACAGAATGTCGTGCGGCAGATGACGCATGCTTTCGGAACCGTTGCTGGTTGGCTACTAGCAGGTAATTGTTTCGACATACCCCGCTGTATTTCAGCTCATAATATTTTCTAATATTCGACAACACGTGAATGTAATCAAGATTTTGCGGCAGTTTTGGGGGTTACTCCCGTTACCCTTTTTGTAGACGGGTATAATCTGTCCATTCTTCCAATTAATGAGCACAATTTTATGTTAGAGGGACCTACAGTGTATAATGGCTCAAACGTGGGCTGACGCAGCTGCAGATTCTGAACAGAGTCCGACAAGGATCCCTTCGGACGCTGCACCTTCTCTTATTTTAGCGTTTTCTTCTGTTTCTCTATACTCTCGACACTAATATCTAAATCACTCGCCCTTGTAACGACGCTAAAATTATTGTTACGTAGAGCTCATACTTTCCTGTGTAAAGAAATATTTGAAAACAGAGTTCAGAATTCCTGATCTTTCTTTGCTACCCTGAAATTCTGTTCCTGTATCATCCATAATTGTCTGGTCAGCCATTTATATAGATAGAATTTGTTTGGGTTTTGTGAGAGGTCCTACCATAATAATCCGATTTGTTTTGCACTTATTGTGCAGTAGTCGCTATTTCTATAGACTTTGGAGAGTGTATAGAATGGAGGGTCCCTTCCGCCTCGAACTGTTGTATCAGGCGCGTACCTATAGAGTGCTTGATTAATTATTCTTCTACAGTTGAGTAACAGTTCTGTACAAGATACTAACCACAACCCAATGTTTCAAGTTTCTCCTTCAGATATGACATAACGCCTCTTCATTTAATTTACTAAACACGTTGATATTTCTGCTTGATTTAATTTCCCTGTCTTCTGCAGCATAATAGTTCCTATAACTGCCTCGTTGTCACTGATACGATTTCCAATGTGGACGTCCTCCAAGAGAGCATGTTTATTTGTTGCCAGTAGCTCTAAGAAAGTTTCATAGTGAATGTAGCTTTCGAAGGAGGTATATACTATCGTTTCTGACGACCTATCTCTGTGGCTGAATTTGATGATAGGTAGAAGAATCCAATTATAAGTTTATATCCACCCTTGACAACGTTTTGCACAAACCATCTCGCTTGCAGTTTCCTGAGTTTCTTGTCTACTGGTACGGATTCACCGTCTCCATTTAATGTTAGCCTATTTCATCGATATACACTTGGATTTGCACCAAAAATCTCACTGACGTTAGTTTCAGGTTTTAACCAGCTCTCTCAAAAGTTGGCATTTTGTTGCGAATGCTTCATTATCTACGTAGCGGGTTGGCTGCTCTAAAACGTGGAGGGTAGTGTAGCTAGGAACACATTATGTTCCCAGTTCAGTGTTTGTGTTTGGGTCTAGCGACCAGTTTCACAATTGTATGAAGGACTGCGCGCTACAGATCTCCACAGGCAGTTTCCGGCGTTTTCTACAGTTCCTGTCGTTCCTGTTTTATGCAGCATTTTTAATTTTTTGAGTTCTACACACTTAAGTGCAGTGTCGTATATTGAAGCTGTATTGAAGATGATGTTAAAATCTTCGATTACAGTTTTTTTGGCGAGTAGAATTCTGTTCATTTTTAAAACTAGTTGTACAGGGTGAACATTAATAAAATCCTCATAGTGCAGGGACGGATTCCTGACTGAAAGTGGAGGAAAAAAGGATCTATGAACGTGTGTCTGGAAATGGACGGTGTGCTTGACACGACAACAAACCGTCCCGGAACGCAGTACAGAGCTGCATCGCATCCACGTCACCACAGATGTTCAAAGTTCCCCCATGGCTTGCAGTGTCATGCAGAATACGCGTGATCATACTTTGGCTTACACCACGCCGTCGAGCCCCTTGCGTGATCGGTGTAATAGGGTTCGTCTCAGTATCCTGCAGAACCCGATCCTCTAAATGTGGTGTACGCGCAGTCAGCCAGATCCCTGCACGTTCTTCAGTCTGAAAGGAACACGATCACACAGTCGTTCCAAAAGGCTCGAAATGTTGTGTGCCATAGACACGGGTTCCCAGGTAGAAGCCGTGTTTCTTGACTTCCGCAAGGCATTCGATACAGTTCCGCACAGTCGTTTAATGAACAAAGTAAGAGCATACAGACTATCAGACCAATTGTATGATTGGATTGAAGAGTACTTAGATAACAGAACGCAGCATGTCATTCTCAATGAACAGAAGTCTTCCAAAGTAAGAGTGATTTCAGGTGTGCCGCAGGGGAGTGTCGTACGACCGTTGCTATTCACAATATACATAAATGACCTTGTGGATAACATCGGAAGTTCACTGAAGCTTTTTGCGGAAGATGCTGTAGTATATCGAGAGGTTGTAACATTGGAAAATTGAACTGAAATGCAGGAGGATCTGCAACAAATTGACGCGTGGTGCAGGGAATGGCAATTGAATCTCAATGTAGACAAGTGTAATGTGCTCCGAATACATAGAAAGAAAGATCCTTTATCATTTAGCTACAATACAGCAGGTCAGCAACTGAACGCAGTTACTTCCATAAAATATCTGGGAATTGGCATTAGAAGTGATTTAAAATGGAATGAACGTATAAAATTAATCGTCTTTAAAGCAGATGCCAGACTGAGGTTCATTGACAGAATCCTAAGGAAATTCAGTCCGAAAACAAAGGAAGTAGATTACAGTACACTTGTTCGCCCACTGCTTGAATACCGCTCACCGGTGTGGGATCCGTACCAGATAGGGTTGATAGAAGAGATAGAGCAGATCCAACAGAGAGCAGGCCGCTTCGTTACAGGATCATTTAGTAATCGTGAAAGCGTTACGGAGTTGATACATAAACTCCAGTGGAAGACTGTGCAAGAGAGACGCTCAGTAGCTCGGTACAGGCTTTTGTTGAAGTTTCGAGAACATACTTTCACCGAGGAATCATGCAGTATATTGCTCCCTCCGACGTATATCTCGCGAAGAGACCATGAGGATAAAATCAGAGAGATTAGAGCCCACACAGAGGCATACCGACAATCTTTCTTTCCACGAACAATACGAGACTGGAATGGAAGGGAGAACCGATAGAGGTACTCAAGGTACCCTTCGCCACACACCGTCAGGTGCCTTGCGCAGTATTAATGTAGATGTTGTTTTGGCACAGCCGTGCTGCCTCTCGACCGTTTCCATCTGCTTGGCCGCATACGAACACCATCTCGGCTTGTTTCCGACAGGAACGCCGGACCATTCTGCTGCTTACAGTGCGTATCGTGTGGACGGTTAGGCCATATATTTTCGATCGTGCAACATTTTGTACCTTGGAACACGAGAGGATCTGACGTGGAACACATGATACATGCAAATAAATGGAATTTCTTTAACGTCTTAGGAATTTTAGTGCTCTCGATAACAGAAATTTGTCTCACTTTCCAATAGCTTCTGTTTCAAATTGTATTTAATTTGTAATTATTTTTGGTAGGCCTTCTACTTAATTTGATTTCATTTATTGAGTCTTCGTGAGTAGTAGTGTGATAATGTAACAGGCCGTTAAATACGAGGGTGGCCAGAAAGTAATGCATCAAATTTGCTTTCCTTCGACAGTTCGTTATTGAACATGATGAGAATTACACACAGGAAAGAATGGTATTCTATCTACACACGTAATCTCCATCCCGTTCTGTGGCCTTCCTCCAGCGCGAAACAAGGGCGTGTATGCCCTGTAGGTAGCAGTCCTTGTCCTGGTGGCGGAGCCAGTGCTTCACTTTGTAAACTTCCTTTGCTGACTGACAGACGCAGCGCCTACTGCCGAGTCATAATGCGTCTGTCCTCGCGAATAACGACGTCATCCGCTGCAACACGTCACGTGTGACAGCCGTGGCTGGTCTTTCCGACCGCTGCAAATCGTGCAGCTCCGCCGAACCGCCTTGTCATGACCTCACCCTCCGTGCCCAGCGACTAACTGTACTTCTGTCGGCAGCAGATGCTCCACAGACATAGCGCAATCGTTTGTCAATATTCCCCACAGTTTCTATCTCTGCAGCGAGAAATTCATTGACGGCACGTTGTTTGTAACGTACATCACCTAAAGACGCCATTTTGAAACCGTCCACTAGCTACGCTACCTGTCGGAAGTGACGGAAGTGAAGGAATACATACGTAACGTTTCACATTCGTAGCATTGTTTTCGGCTGAGAAAAAAATGCGATGCATTACTTTCTGGGCAACGCTCGTACATACTGACAAGATTTATTTTTCAATGGAATATTTGTTTTCGGTAGATGATCATGTTGTACGTTGGAAAATGTTTTTCACATATGGAAAAACTTTCCTTTTCCACACAATTTTTTGTAATTTCAGAAAAAGACTGCAGCACACAAAAATTGACTGGTATTATGAAAACTGAAGTAAGAACACACATGAAACTTCTATTTTACGACTGGCTAGAGGATAAAGTGTGAAGAGTGTTCTAAGGCACAACGCTCCCCTTACATTATAGTTCTCACTGCCGTGACGAAAGTCACAGAAGCTGGAAGTTGGTTTGTTATAGAACTTGCGAAGTCTCTGGTTCAAGCCTTCGAGTTACAACCAGGAGCCACGATGATTTCTTAATAATGATGTTTGCTTCGTTGGACTTCCCTGAGCAAGGCGATCTCCTCTACTTGCTCTGCAAGTCGCTGGAACGACCCAAATATGACGAGACAACACGTATCTTTCTTTTCCCCAACATGCGCCATAGTCTGCAGTCTTTTGCACCCTGCTTGCTCAGCGACTGCCAGAACAGCTTCCTCAACGCGTTCAATGCAAGCTTCCTCCGGCCATCCATACCGCGTGCGGAAGGCGTTCCTTCCCATCACGTGTTACCATCTTCCATGCGCCGGAGACGCACGGTACTGGGTCCGGGATCGTAATTTTGAACGCCCTCTTTGGTGACGATCGTTGTCTCTTTTTGGTCTTATTTCTTCATTTCTGCCGTACTTATCGCAATAAACGTGTTCTCTATCTGTTAGTGTCTTCCTTTTCTTGCGTTTTGTGTTGTTACTACCGCACCAGGAAAGCTTTTCCAGCTATGCACTGCTGTGTGATTTTTTCGCCTGGGTATACTCTACCTCTCCTGAAAGTATCTGCTGAAACAACCTGTAGATTTTGCGCCTGGATTCCACAGACATGGCGACTCGTATGTCGTGCATCAATGTTGTTGATTTCTGCATGAATTGTTTATGGCAATAAGAGAGAAGTAAAGTTGCTACTCACCATATAGCGGAGATGCTGAGTGGCGATAAACACGACAAAAAGATTCATACAATCATAGCTTTTGGCCATTAAGGCCTCTGTCAGCAGTAGACACACACACACACACACACACACACACACACACACACACACACACACACACACACACACGCACACACGCACACGCAACTTGCACGCACGTCTGCAGTCTCAGAGAGCTGAAACTACAGTATTTGTCGGCACTACCTACAGAGACGTCCAGCCAGTTGAGCAGGGAAGTTTTTCGACTATGATCCGTAGGTCACCTCGAATGAGAGTGTCCGCACGTTGGAACACTCCAGCAGTCACACCTGTGTGCCACTGGCCGGTACGGACGAGATAGGACAGGTTTGCGGGACCTTGCTGCGGTGATGACAAGCGCGTCGCCCAACGATTCGCTGTGGTTTTGTTCACTGCCAGGTCTCGGCAGACATCGTGCAATCCCTTATGAATACCAACGATGCCAGTCTTTTCCACGAAGACAAACTGAATGAGACGTCACAGCTTGGGACGCATCTCCGTTACACACGCCAATTTGAAGGCGACTTATAGCGCCGCCACCTGTGCGAACTTCATGAAACTATAGGAGCAGAAGCGGGAATATTCCACGATGTCTCACAACAAATTCCGCATTTTTTTGAACCGAACTTGACCGAGAATAGAAGTGTTGCATTACTTGTTGAACGCCTCTTACATATTATGCGACCTTTTTTAATTATTTGTTATTTGTTTCGCTCCAGTCAGTATCCGATATACAGGGTAGTCCATTGATAGTGACCGAGCCAAGTATCTCACGAAATAAGCGTCGAACGAAAAAACTACAAAGAACGAAACTCGTCTAGCTTGAAGGGGGAAACCACATGGCGCTATGGTTGGCCAGCTAGATGGCGCTGCCATAGGTCAAACGGATATCAACTGCGTTTTTTTTAATATAAATCCCCATTTTTATTACATATTCGTGTAGTACGTAAAGAAATATGAATGTTTTAGTTGGAACAATTTTTTCGCTTTGTGATGGATGGCGCTATAATAGTGACAAACGTATAAGTACGTGGTATCACGTAACATTCAGCCAGTGCGGACGGTATTTGCTTCGTGATACATTACCCGTGTTAAAATAGACCGTTTACCGATTGCGGAAAAGGTCGAATCGTGTTGATGTATGGCTGTTGTGATCAAAATGCCCAACGGGCGTGTGCTATGTATGCTGCTCGGTGTCCTGGACTACATCATCCAAGTGTCTGGACCGTTCACCGGATAGTTGCGTTATTTAAGGAAACAGGAAGTGTTCAGCCACATGTGAATCGTCAACCACGACCTGCAACAAATGATGATGCCCAAGTAGGTGTTTTAGCTGCTGAGGCGGCTAATCTGCACGTCAGTAGCAGACAAACTGCGCGAGAATAGGGAATCTCAAAACGTCGGTGTTGAGAATGCTACATCAACATCGATTGCACCCGTACCATATTTCTGTCCATCAGGAATTGCATGGCGACGACTCTGAGTGTCGTGTACAGTTCTGCCACTGGGCACAAGAGAAATTACGGGACGATGGCAGATTTTTTGCATGCGTTCTATTTAGCGACGAAGCGTCATTCACAAACAGCGGTAACGTAAACCTGCATAATATGCACTACTGGGCAACGGAAAATCCACGATGGCTGCCACAAGTGGAACATCAGCGATCTTGGCGGGTTAATGTATGGTGCGGCATTATGGAAGGAAGGATTATTGGCCTCCATTTTAACGATGGCAATCTGAATGGTGCAATGTATACTGATTTCCTACGTAATGTTCTACCGATGTTACTGCAAGTACTTCCAACATGATGGATGTCCGGCACATAGCTCGTGTGCGGTTGAAGCGGTACTGAATAGCATATTTCATGACAGGTGGATTGGTCGTCGAAGCACCATACCGTGGCCCACACGTTCACTGGATCTGACGTCCCCGGATTTTTTTCTGTGGGGAAAGTTGAAGGATATTTGCTCTCGTGATCCACCGACAACGCCTGACAACATGCGTCAGCGCATTGTCAATGCATGTGCAAACATTACGGAAGGCGAACTACTCGCTGTTGAGAAGAATGTCGTTACACGTATTGCCAAATGTATTGAGGATGACGGACATCATTTTGAGCATTTATTGCATTAATGTGGTATTTACAGGTAATCACGCTGTAACAGCATGCGTTCTCAGAAATGATAAGTTCGTAAAGGTCCATGTATCACATTGGAGCAACCGAAATAAAATGTTCAATCGTACCAAGGTTCTGTATTTTAATTTAAAAAACCTACCTGTAACCAACTGTTCGTCTAAAATTGTGAGCCATATATTTGTGACTATTGCAGCGCCATCTATTGTTGTGTCTAGACAAGGCAGCCTAGACACAATGAGAGGAAGCCGAAAGGCACGCGCTTAAACTCACGCAGGCTGGCGTGAGGTCTGAAACAGGATACGTAATGAATGCTATAAAGAAAAGTACGTAGCTTCTGGAATACTTAACTTTAATCCACATTTGTAGATCATAAAAAAATCTCAATATCACTTGAATACGGCGCCTTGCTAGGTCGTAGGAAATGTAGCTGAAGGCTATGCTAACTATCGTCTCGGCAAAGGAGAGCGTAATTCTCAGTGAACCATGGCTAGCAACGTCGGCTGTTCAACTGGGGCGAGTGCTAGTACGTCTCACTAGACCTGCCGTGTGGCGGCGCTCGGTCTGCCATCACTGACAGTGGCGACACGCGGGTCCGACGTATACTAATGGACCGCGGCCGATTTAAAAGCTACCACCTAGCAAGTGTGGTGTCTGGCGGTGACACCACATCTACCACAAAGCGAAAAAAGTGGTCCAACTAAAACATTCATATTTCTTTACGTAATACACGAATATGTAATAAAAATGGGGGTTCCTATTTAAAAAAACGCAGTTGATATCCGTTTGACCTGTGCCAGCGCCATCTAGCGGGCCACCCATAGCGCCATCTGGTTTCCCCCTTTAAGCTAGACAAGTTTCGTTCTTTGTAGTTATTTCGTTTGACGCTTATTTCGTGAGATATTTGGCCCGGTCACGATCAATGGACCACGCTGTAAATAGAATGATTCACACACACACATATATCAATGATTCGCATAAAAATTTACATTGGTTGAAAACATATTGCTTTCATGACGATGTGCTCCTGTCATTACCATGCGATGTCACTCCAAACGACAGTTCTAAGTGGAACATTCATGCTTCCAGACAACTTTCCTGCCGTGCTCGCTGCTTACATCACGTAAGTAATTTTTAAAAAAATGGTAAAGTTCACTTATTTAACGTTGTTATCTGAATAATTTTTTTTCGTAGTTCTCGATCAAAGCACTCTACGGCACTCAAGTATCTGGGGGTAGGTACCTGATGCTACCGTGTGAAGCCCGGCTGCATCGCTAGTGCTATTACAAAATGTAGCCGTCTCAGATGTCATGAATGTTTCCATGCACAAGGCGAAACATTTGGGTTGTTAATGTTATGGCTGCCGTTGTTGTTGCTGTTGTGATCCTCGAAACGAGGACTGGGTTGCTTCATCTAGTCTATCCTGTGCGACTCTCTTCCTCTCTGCATGACTATTGCAACCCACATACCCAAGAGCCCGCTTAATGTAGTCGGGTCTTGAGTTTCTCCCGCACCCATAATTTTCTCCATTTCCCTGTGATGGATCTTATCGCAAGGGAGACATCAATAAACTCTTCTGCCCAACTTAAAACTTTCTCCTTCACATACACCGCTGGCCACAAAAACTTCAACAGCAGGAAGGAGTAATCGCACATAATGAAATTGTGCGTATCGTGCGTGTAAAGCAAAATAGAAAGAACATTTGATTAAATCTGAGGGTGATATGGTGGTGTACATAGAGTAAAATTTGGCACACAGACCTGCAGCCTCTGGCAACAAGAATAGCTCAGTCAACGAAGACCAAAAAAGACCGAATAGGGGAAAAATCCTGTAGTTACCAATTGTTGTTCACTATTACGAGTGAATTTCATGGACTACATACTAAATAATCCCCACTGGAGGATGGGAGAGTGGGTGGTATGTGTGTGGGGCTTCTAATAGCAATTTTTTGTTATGTTTACCTGACACACCCGAAAACCGTAGCTGTTAGCGACAATGTTTTCCGGTACAAAATTAAACTAAATTAAATTTCCTACAGAAAATAATTTCAGCGGCACAAGGGGCTCTTTGTCGTTCATGATCCCGCTTTTGCCTTGCCCTACACTGAGCTGCCGTGCTGTCATACCGATGCACGCAATTTTTAAAAAATCGGGCACTTCTGCTTTACCTTTCGCTCGCCATAGTATTGACGATATTCTCTGTATAGTAAATTTTGAATAGGAACAATGAATATGCCTGTGATCTTTTAACGTTGTGAGTATACAGGCTGTTTCAAAAAGGACTTTACAACTTTTAAAAGTCATATAATTTTATTGAAAGAGGATATAGAGCTGGGTTTAGTGTTGTTTTGTAGGGAAACACATCAAGTTTTTTACCTTAAGCTAAAGATGTTGTATGTCACTTCCGTTGGTTATCCCGCACACATCCCATCGGAAGTCATATTCTTCCCAAACTCGCTGTAACACTGCAGGTGTAACTTGCTAAGTGGCGGCGTAAATTCTTGCTCTAAGTTCAGGTGGAGAAGTCGGCACAGGAGGTACAAACACGATAGCCTTGGTGAAACAGCAAAAAAAAGCCGAGTGGTGTCAGGTCTGGGGAACGCAGGGGCCTCGCAATTGGCCCATCACGGCCAGCCCACTGACCTGGAAAGGGGTCACTGAGCGGACGTCAGCTGGGTGGAGGGATGGTGCACTATCTTGCAAGAAGTAAACACTTCGTTCTTGGTCATCCTCAGCGACGTGTGGTATCAAAAATTGTTATAACATATCCACATGCACTACTCCATTGATAGTTCTCTCACGGAAAGAAAATGGACCGTACACTTTGTTCTTGCTTAATGCACAAAGAACGTTCAGTTTAGGGCTATCACGAACATGTTGCAATGTTTGATGTGGATTTTCACTGGCTCAAATCCTAAAGTTATGTGTGCTAACCTTGCCACTTAAGCGAAAACTCGACCTGTCATAAAAGATGATTTTGTCCAAGAGAGTTCATCCTCATGCAATCGATTTAACATATCCGCACAGAAGTTCTTGAGAGCAATTTCATCAGTGTCTTTTATTCTTTGTACAATCGTCAATCTGTACGATTTCAAATGCAAACGTTTTCTCAACACTCGCCATATAGTCGTATGTGGAATTTGCAGTTCGCGAGATGCACTCCGGATCCATTTAGTAGCACTGTTGACAAAACGTCACTCGCTCAGTGACGTCGTCAGATGTGCTTGGACGACCTGATGATTTCCCATGTCTTACCGAACACCCTGTTTATACAAAACATTTATGCCACTCATAAACTGTAGGCCTACTAGGAGGATCTTTAGCCTACTTGGTACTGAAATTACGCAAAACAGTTGTCGCCGACATCGATTCTTCAAACCAAAACACACAGCTAACACCCTCGGGTCCAGTGAAGACAGCCATCTTAAACGTAACTGCCGCTAGCGCTCCTTATGGTGCGATATGGCACTAGCGAATTACGCGAAACAGAACTTAAAGTATTTCCGTACAAATTGACACTACAATCACCTCTGTAGGTACTATGAATTAATTTATAAGAATTATCAAAGTTGTTAAGTTCTTTCTGAAACACACTGTAGTTTAGACATCCCTTTACTAATTTTAATATCCTCAAAATGTGGTGACACTGTACTGTGCTTTTTACCACGTAGGTTCACCTGATGATGTGGCTTAAACCCGCGAAAGCTGCCGTGTTTTAATAAACAACAATTTTACCAGCTGAAGGAGAGTTCTTCCAAACATCAGTTGTTTCTTCACCTGAAATTTTGAGACTAGTTCTAACTGCTGTTTCTTCCAGAAGCTTTATGTGAAGAACTGCACCATTCAGATTTTCTGAAAGTATTGCAAGATCGTCTGCAAAAACCATGCTGTTTATCTTAATTCCATTTGTTTTTCTTTTAGAATTATTGGTTCTGTTTTCATGTGACACTTCTATCAAGATTTGTGTGACATTTTTAAATTTAATTCTACCCTGAATCATTTTCTAAATAATAAATGAAAAGATAATAAAAACAACAGATATGGGAATAGATTGTTTGCCCTAAAAGTTGGCTACCTACCTTTATTAAATTAAGTTACTTGGTAGAAAAACACTTTCAGGAATCCACGAATAACCATTCTTCTGATGTCTAACCAATTCTGTGGTTCGTGCTCCCTACCTAGCAGAGCCAGAACATAAACACTTTTACACACACTCAACACACTCAAAAGGATACTTGCGTGATTTTTCATGAACTATGTTTGCTAATTTTGCTTTATCACAACAATCTCTATGATTTTATCTATTGTTTCTCTGTACATCAGATCAAATGCTTTCTTGATACACCTCAGGGACAACAAACAGTTTTCCAGCCCAGATATATAGGCTATACCGCATGATGGATTTGTTGTTGGAGTAATAGGAGCCTGCTCTATCAATCAGTTTTGTAGGGGGTACACATGTGAATGGGCATTTCTGATGGAATGTTGAGATAGATGGAGGAGTGGATGGTCAGAGAGAGGTGGCATAGGGTATGGACAGAGAGTGGTGGCATGAGGGGATGGACAGAAGGAGAGGGGGAAGAACAGGAGGGACAGAAGGGGGTGTGGAGATGGACCAAGAAAGAGAGGGGGAGGTGAAGATGGACAGCGAGGTGAACAGGAAGAAAAAAAAACAGGGAGCCGTAGATGGAGTTGGGCAGAGAGAGGAGGGAGGATAAGGGGGACAGCTGTATGGGGAAGAGGGAATGGACATAGAGGGGAGCTGGAGATGGACAGAAAAAAGGGAAGGAGGGGATGGACAGAGAGAGGCATCGGAGGAGATTCACAGAGAGTGGCAGGAGAGGGTGGTAGAAGATGGAGCATGAAGATGGATATTGATTGACAAAGAGATGGGGTGGGACGAGATAGACTGGGTTAGGGGATGAAGAGGAGATGGATAGAAAGTGGGGCAGGACAAATTGGACAGAGAGAGGGGGATGGAGAATTGGGAAGAGAATGTGGGCAGAAGAAGATGGATGGAGACATGAGGGAAGAAACAGGCGGAAAGAGAGAGGCAGGTGGTAGAGGAATTAAACAACCCTCAGATCAAAATGTATGCTTGTATCACTCTGTTTCGCCAGTGTACAGTACAGGGTGAAAAATATGGAGAACTGCCCCGTTATGGCCATTATTTGAAATGTCGATCACCATTATCACGTCAGAGTGTACAGTGATGCGCACTCAAGAATTCCACGAGTTTGGCACACTACTTTCCCAGCTGTAATAATAGTGGCTACCAGGTCCACGCAACTATCTACCGGAGTCCTTGTGAACTAGGCTCTTCTCTTGACTCCAGGAGAAGATGTCTGATGAGTGAGCTGACCATGGAACAGCACCACCACGACCAATCATCTGTCGTCCAAGCTGTACATCAATGTGTTTCCTAACTGCAAGTGCAAACTATGCCATCGCACCATCGTGCTGAAAGCACCTAAACTGGCGATTTCACAGCGGCGCATTTTCCACGAAGAGTGAGAAGACATGCTGAAGGAACGGTTTTTACATGATTTCGTTCAGATTATCAAGATGTAGATAAGGTACCAATTTGCAAGCGCTATTCGAATTGGAAATATCCTGACTGCAATGATTGCACCTTCTATGGATGATATGGGTGCAGTTATTGATGATGTAAGACTTTCAGAGCAGTGCTACTCTTGTATTCACATATCGTGCAATGTGCCAACAACTAGTGGCTGGGATGTCACCAATCGCTTGTAACACTACAATTTGCTGATTGTCAAAACGATCTCGGTTAAAACTGTTTCGACTTAAGTCAAAGTTGATTTAGCTTACACGTGACGTAGTAGAACGATTCTGATTGGTCGAGTGGTGTTGCCCGACTCGGTCGGGGCGAGTTCATCAACATGACACCTGGCAGGGCACACCTGCCCAGGTGGTCTTGCACTAAAGCGTGTACTGACTGACTCATACGCATTTTTCATGGAAGCTTTAAATCAAGAAATGAAATGGAAAATGGAATCTTTAAAAAGTATATTATAGATCAATGAACATGATAAAGAAAATCAACCTCTACAATGTGATGATAGAAGGTACTAATGATAGATTAGTGAACGAAATTGAAGAACCGCAGTTAGCTGAGGAAACGAAACAGAAACAGTACAGAATGCTGAATCGATTCATTGTTATTAATATTTGTCGGATGCGAGACTTAAAGACAAAAAGACAGCCTTTGAATCACTACTTACATGTAGACGAAATTTTCGGTATTAGTGAAGCACTTCATGTGGCCCTTGGTCGGGGAAGCCATCACTGACTAAACACTGAAAATTTAAGAATACATATGAAAATAACAATAGAGATAACAAACATTTATTTACGTGTGTGTGAAACTTTTCAGCAAAGGGGCCCTGTTTACGGCCGGCCGGAGTGGCCGAGCGGTTCTAGGCGCACATCCATGCCTCGGGCATGGATGTGTGTGATGTCCTTAGGTTAGTTAGGTTTAATTAGTTCTAGGTTCTAGTCGACTGATGACCTCAGAAGTTGAGCCGCATAGTGCTCAGAGCCATTTGAACCAACCCTGTTTACGAAACCTGTATTTCATTGAGAAATGAACAGTCTTTTTCCAAGATGATCTGATAGACCCCCAAACACGGTTTCACCTTCTTTTATCTATTACTGCTGACATGACCATGTGTCGTTCCCTAAAGTTTTTCCTTCAGTGTATGATTATGTTGTACTAATGTAGTTTTATGCAATATTCAAATCTGAAACTAGCTTTATCTAACATTTAAACATTTGTAGCAGTAAATTCTAGTAGTAGCTAGGAAATGGTAACTGTAACAAAGGCGTTTAGTGTAAACTAATTTTAACTGCAAAAACACGTTATAAGTTTTGTAAAACTCGGTTTTTACTGCAACATATACGAGGAGACACTGAATAGTAGTGCCTCCAAAATTTTTGTTCTGTTCTCAATACCGATTTTGTTGTGTTCAACTTCGTACCCAGTGGCTAGGAGAGGTTGTCTGGATAGGGGTGCGGCAACTGTCGTCGTAAGAAACATGGACGGCAGCGGAAATGATTAGCGAGCAGATTAACACACTAAACGGAAGTTTTTCTTATCTTATACTTCTCCAAGAAAATGGAGACTCGGTACAAGTAACGTAATAGAGTCCAGCTGTTTCAGTGTCAGCGAGGATGGAGCACAAACGACTGTGCCACAGTGTGATGGCTCCGAGCACAAGTGGAAGCTGAGCGGTTGCCGCCAGCTGTCCCCTATATCACGGCAGCAGAGGGTGCTCGTCGTACAGAACAGCCGGAAGTGTGCCTCAGTGGGTGCACACCACCGGGTCCGTGAGATCCCTCGCAGCCACTATCTGCATCTACTGGAAACTTGCTGTTCTGTTACCAACCTCGATACGCGATGGGGTGGTGTCACCATATAATACCGTGGGGTGAGACTACGTACCACGCACGTGGCTCAGATGAACTTCCTGCTTCACTGACACGTGTTGCAACCCTCTGCCACTAGAGCGCTCTGAAGCGTAGTGTGTAATGTATCTGCGTCGGCGCGTGAAAACTCAAAATATGAATTCGAAGAGTTTTTTCGCACATCGAGCACCCTCTGCTTAATCGTGACAATGCCAGAATACACACGAGCGCTGCAGCATCTGCAGCAATTCCGAGGTCTTGGGTTCACTGCCATCGAGCGTCCTCCATACAGTCCCAACTGGCCCCCAACCTACACTCCTGGAAATTGAAATAAGAACACCGTGAATTCATTGTCCCAGGAAGGGGAAACTTTATTGACACATTCCTGGGGTCAGATACATCACATGATCACACAGACAGAACCACAGGCACATAGACACAGGCAACAGAGCATGCACAATGTCGGCCCTAGTACAGTGTATATCCACCTTTCGCAGCAATGCAGGCTGCTATTCTCCCATGGAGACGATCGTAGAGGTGCTGGATGTAGTCCTGTGGAACGGCTTGCCATGCCATTTCCACCTGGCGCCTCAGTTGGACCAGCGTTCGTGCTGGACGTGCAGACCGCGTGAGACGACGCTTCATCCAGTCCCAAACATGCTCAATGGGGGACAGATCCGGAGATCTTGCTGGCCAGGGTAGTTGACTTACACCTTCTAGAGCACGTTGGGTGGCACGGGATACATGCAGACGTGCGTTGTCCTGTTGGAACAGCAAGTTCCCTTGCCGGTCTAGGAATGGTAGAACGATGGGTTCGATGACGGTTTGGATGTACCGTGCACTATTCAGTGTCCCCTCGACGATCACCAGTGGTGTACGGCCAGTGTAGGAGATCGCTCCCCACACCATGATGCCGGGTGTTGGCCCTGTGTGCCTCGGTCGTATGCAGTCCCGATTGTGGCGCTCACCTGCACGGCGCCAAACACGCATACGACCATCATTGGCACCAAGGCAGAAGCGACTCTCATCGCTGAAGACGACACGTCTCCATTCGTCCCTCCATTCACGCCTGTCGCGACACCACTGGAGGCGGGCTGCACGATGTTGGGGCGTGAGCGGAAGACGGCCTAACGGTGTGCGGGACCGTAGCCCAGCTTCATGGAGACGGTTGCGAATGGTCCTCGCCGATACCCCAGGAGCAACAGTGTCCCTAATTTGCTAGGAAGTGTCGGTGCGGTCCCCTACGGCACTGCGTAGGATCCTACGGTCTTGGCGTGCATCCGTGCGTCGCTGCGGTCCGGTCCCAGGTCGACGGGCACGTGCACCTTCCGCCGACCACTGGCGACAACATCGATGTACTGTGGAGACCTCATGCCCCACGTGTTGAGCAATTCGGCGGTACATCCACCCGGCCTCCCGCATGCCCACTATACGCCCTCGCTCAAAGTCCGTCAACTGCACATACGGTTCACGTCCACGCTGTCGCGGCATGCTACCAGTGTTAAAGACTGCGATGGAGCTCCGTATGCCACGGCAAACTGGCTGACACTGACGGCGGCGGTGCACAAATGCTGCGCAGCTAGCGCCATTCGACGGCCAACACCGCTGTTCCTGGTGTGTCCGCTGTGCCGTGCGTGTGATCATTGCTTGTACAGCCCTCTCGCAGTGTCCGGAGCAAGTATGGTGGGTCTGACACACCGGTGTCAATGTGTTCTTTTTTCCATTTCCAGGAGTGTATTTTCATCTGTTTCCAAACCTTGAAGAAAACATTCGAGGACTGCGCTTGGCAGTCTAGAAGCGGTGCAAGCAGAGGTGAGGCTGTGGCTCCATCAACAAAGTCGAACACCTGCAGTGACGGCATCAACAAACTGATCTATCGTTGGGAGAAATGTGTTCATCGCCAGCGTGACTATAAACATTCTACATCTTCATTCCTCGTGTCTATATATTTATTTCTCAGCATAAAGTTTGGTTTATTTAAAGAGCTTTGAGTCTTCACACAAAAAACTCGGTGACAGTTCTTTTTAGCTGGTCTTTGTACGTTGTCTTCGATATAGAAGTTAGTGGCAACACAATTTATCAATCGAATCAAAAACGTTGCTGCTGCTTGGTATCGGCCTTACCGCGTCACATTTCATAAATCTCGCCCAGGCAGCAGTCGAACTGGCAGGCTGCTCTAGATGGGTGCGCAGGTGGCTGACACTCATCGAGAATTCTTTTACCTGTCTCACATACGACGTGCTACATGCGCAGACGATCCAGTCATCTTCAAGAGCAGAGATAGATTCTAATTTCGTGTTAAATCATTTGATACTTCCGGGAACATGTCTTTCTGATGGAGTCGACAAATTTGTGACGATGTAGAGAATATACTCATATCTATTTTTTTCCCTCCTATTGTTCCTGTTATTTTCGAGGTCGTTGTTACTTTTCCCACAATGCTTCTCTGAATACATTCCATTTCAAAACTATTCACTGAAGTTGCCTCATCGTAGCCTTCCTTATAAGAGGTGTTGGAACGCCCTATCTTGACAGTGTTAAATTTACTCACTTGCCTTTTCTATATTTCAGGAGAAAAAGTAGCCATTGACATAAAAGTTTTACAGGACATTAAACTGTATGTTGTGAATCTACTGAACTACAGTAATTGCATTTCAGCTACTGCTTTCAGAAATACAACTTTTAACTACACGGTTAAAATTTTGTGTACTTTTTTGTACGTTATCCTAAATAATTTTAATCATACATAACATTATGTTTTTCATTTAGTGAATTAAACCCAGGATATGTAATTTATTACTTCCTGAAAATTTGAATACTCTACTCGAAGTGGTTTCTGAAATTTAGGGAAAAATGCGATAGAAGATGTAAATTTTTCAGGAACGGCTTGTAAAGTTTCAAAGGACTGTAACTCATTTAATATATGCTTAATTTTTTTTAATTTTTAGTCACTTAGGAGCACCCTGCATCATACTGTATATCATCCTCTTGATGTTTTTCCAAGTTTTTTCTTCTTTTCTTCTCTCTGGACTCCTTAGTGGCTAGCTGTGCTGCGTACTCTGCCTTATCAATGCGATCGAGTTTGCTGCAGGATTGATTCCCATATGCTGTGGCACTTTCACTCTAGCACTGTTGTCGTCATTAAGAGCAATAACAGCATAACTGGCCTCCCACTTTAGTGTCTTCACTCCAACAAAAACATTTTTCGGTAAGCCAGTCTATTTAGGACTATTGAACGACTCATTGGGATTTTGAGTCTGACCATGCAGACACTTCTTCAGTAATTCAGGATTTTCCAGGTGCCATTAAATAGGTTTTATGATATCCATGACTGCTGCTGGGATGGAATATTTATGGCTGCATGAACTGTTTGAGTACTGGGCATTGTGGTAATAGCACCATGAATCAGGTCCAGGAGAGCAAAGGTGGTGTACTGGTTTTTCTTCAGTTAACAGTCTCTGGAAGAAGGTAGTCCGTACTGCCTGCTTCACTTTCAACAAATCAATATTATTTCTAATGATCATCCCATTATACTGCTGTAGTTAATCAATCATTTTGTCTGTCAGCCTGCCTCTGTTAGCTGTTAGCACTTCGACATACAACGCGTGTTTATACTACGAAACGATACGATACTGTTTTTTACAGTGCTACCAATACAAACACGTAATTTAACCTTTATTACACAGCAATCCACAGCCTTCTATATGAAAAATTACTTATTTTCTTAGGTCTTGAAGTGATGCTCATAAAAATTTTAACATTTTCTACGAGTGTAGATTATATTAAAAAAAAAAAAAAATAAAGTACTTCGCATGTGACTTTATAAGTGATATATGTATATCATTCTATTAGTAAAATTGCAGATTTTATAATCAGATAAAAATCCGAAAATGTGAAAAAATTCCGCTGTAACTCCCCTTAAACAGAATGTTTGTCCAACAAACAAATCGTGATATCTATCTTCTGTTAGTCGCCATTCTAAGCGAATATTCCTGCCATCCTTTCACCCAAAATTGTGAGTCCGTAATAGCCATAGCGGTACAAACTATTGACGAAAGATAAGCAATACAAGTCTTCATCAAATGGTCATCTATAAATTGACTATAAATTCTTTTCTTCTAAGGAAATATAAAATATTTAGGCTTTTATAGGCTACTAGGATAACTAGAAAACTCAACTATGTCATTAAGTAGATTCATGTATACAGGGTGTTACAAAAAGGTACGGCCAAACTTTTAGGAAACATTCTTCACAGACAAATAAAGAAAAGATGTTATCTGGACATGTGCCCGGAAACGCTTAATTTCCACGTTAGAGCTCATTTTAGTTTCCTCCACCTACGCTCAATGGAGCACGTTATCATGATTTCATACGGGATACGCTACCTGTGCTGCTAGAACACGTGCCTTTACAAGTACGACGCAACATGTGGTTCATGCATGATGGAGCTCCTGCACATTTCAGTCCAAGTGTTCCTACGCTTCTCAACAACAGATTCGGTGACTGATGGAATGGCAGAGGCGGACCAATTCCATGGCCTCCATGCTCTCCTGACCTCAACGCTCTTGACTTTCTTTTATGGGAGCATTTGAAAGCTCTTGTCTACGCAACCTCGGTAACCAAATGTAGAAACTCTTCGTGCTCGTATTGTGGACGGCTGTGATACAATACGCCATTCACCAGGGTTGCATCAGCGCATCAGGGATTCCATGCCACGGAGGGTGGATGCATGTATCCTCGCTAACGGAGAACATTTTGAACATTTCCTGTAACAAAGTGTTTGAAGTCACGCTGGTACGTTCTATTGCTGTGTGTTTCCATTCCATGATTAATGTGATTTGAAGAGAAGTAATAAATTGAACTCTAACATGGAAAGTAAGTGTTTCTGGGAACATGTCCACATAACATATTTTCTTTCTTTGTGTGTGAGGAATGTTTCCTGAAAGTTTGGCCGTACCTTTTTGTAACACCCTGTATTTAAATTGCCAGATTGCAGGTACAGCGTCAGATGTCCCTTTTCTTCCATTTTAGGCGAAACTTTGAGTCACCAAATGACTCAGGAGTCGACTACAACCAGCATGGTGTACTGAGTAGTGAGTGCTGCTCGCCACGCCATAACGCCTCTCACCGCTGGCGAAGGGGCGGGCGTCGGGGAGGGCGACACGGCTGCCCCGGCCAGTGCATTAGTGGTGAGGGCGCTGTCGCCAGTAGCCGTGGCTCCCTCCTGGGACGTACTTCCTCTACGTCCGACCTGGCATGGAGCAGCGGCCAATCACTTGCAGGACCCAAGCGTTTCTGCTCTGAGCTCGACATCTTGAAGACGCCATTGTGTAACTGCACGGAATCGTATTCAGGACTGTCATGTTTCACCAACCAGGACAACTATTTAACAAGTGACCGCCATATCGCACTGAAAAGAACAATATCGGTAATTGATTTGACAAAAACTGTCCGTGAACAAAACATACTCCCATCAGAACTAGATTTCAGCTCGTTTCCCAGAAATCCTACAGAAGGCACGATAGCACTATCAAGAACGCAAAGCAATAATTCAATAATATCCAATGAATCAGTCTTTGTGCCAAAAATATCTCAATCTGAAACTGAGTTGGTAAATTTGATGGTGAGTTTCATAAACTTTTTTTAAAAATGGTCGCGAATATAAAATAAAAAAAATTATAAAGTATTAAGATACTTCCTTTGTGAAAACCTACCAAGATGTTTTATTAGTATGACCGATTAAGACAATGAACCTAAATAGACTCTTACCCGATGAAGAATATGTGGGCTCTGGCAGAAGATACTTCCTTTCTCAAAACCTACCAAGATGTTTTATTAGTATGACCGATTAAGACAATGAACCTAAATAGACTCTTACCCAATGAAGAATATGTGGGCTCTGGCAGAAGATACTTCCTTTCTCAAAACCTACCAAGATGTTTTATTAGTATGACCGATTAAGACAATGAACCTAAATAGACTCTTACCCGATGAAGAATATGTGGGCTCTGGCAGAAGATACTTCCTTTCTCAAAACCTACCAAGATGTTTTATTAGTATGACCGATTAAGACAATGAACTTAAATGGACTCTTACCCGATGAAGAATATGTGGGCTATGGCAGAAGATACTTCCTTTCTCAAAACCTACCAAGATGTTTTATTAGTATGACCGATTAAGACAATGAACTTAAATGGACTCTTACCCGATGAAGAATATGTGGGCTCTGGCAGAAGATACTTCCTTTCTCAAAACCTACCAAGATGTTTTATTAGTATGACCGATTAAGACAATGAACCCAAATGGACTCATACCCGATGAAGAATATGTGGGCTCTGGCAGAAGATACTTCCTTTCTCAAAACCTACCAAGATGTTTTATTAGTATGACCGATTAAGACAATGAACCTAAATGGACTCTTACCTGATGAAGAATATGTGGGCTCTGGCAGAAGATACTTCCTTTCTCAAAACCTACCAAGATGTTTTATTAGTATGACCGATTAAGACAATGAACCTAAATGGACTCTTACCTGATGAAGAATATGTGGGCTCTGGCAGAAGATACTTCCTTTCTCAAAACCTACCAAGATGTTTTATTAGCATGACCGATTAAGACAATGAACCCAAAAGGACTCTTACTCGATGAAGAAATTATTACTGTGTGAACAGTTACCGATAATGACTTTATTTTCATTTATTATATTACCAAATTATTAATATGTGTCGACTGACAGATAAAGACGTTCTGGCTCATTTCCATGTTATACCCAAATTAATGTATGTTTTGGCATATCTAACTTTTCTAAAGAAATTGTCATGTATTTTCTCCCAGTTGTGTGTGCCGTCACAAAATTATAGTAATTTTTTTTGGTCAAATGATGTGGGATTTACTTTTCGTTTTTCTATTTTTCTGCTTTCTATTATATTTATATAGTTATTAGTACCCGTATTAGTGTAGTGTAGCCTTACCTTTCTTTACAAATAAATTTGTCCGTTATCGTGCTGAGTACATATAAAGTTGTTGTCCGACATGATCAAGAGCGTTTTGAGTCATTTCTGTCATGCATGCCCCATGCGCCAGGTTCCACTCAGCTTCGTTGCATTTGGAACATTCATTACTGCTTGAGTAAGATAATCAAAATGGACGTTATTCGTTTGGTGTCGCGTTATTATGATCAGTACCACAAGAGCTGAACATGCCACATTCTCAGACTTCCAATATTATAGCGCCTTCGATGTACCTCAAGTGCCGTTTCTTCCTGTGTACGGGTATATGAACCACACACCCTGCCGCGGTGCTGCGGCTTGCGTGCCTCAACGATACAGACAGCTACATCGTATGTGAAACCACAATGGACGACTGTCTCTTGAGAGGCCAGACAAACGTGTGGTTCCTGAAGAGGGGCAGCAGCCTTTTCAATAGTGGCAGTTTTCGTAGTCTGTGTGATTGGCTGATCTGGCACCAACAAATGTGGTGTGCTGGTAATGAGAACTGCTGAAAGCATGGGGCAGCTACAGCCGTAATTTTACCCAAGCACTTGCAGCCCTACTGTTTGGTTAAATGATGAAGTGATCCTCTCGGGTGAAATATTCCAGAGGTAAAATATTCCCCCATTTTGATATCTGGGCGTGTACTACTCAGGAGGATTTCGGCATAAGCAAAACATAGTTAGCAATTTACTGGTCAGAGCCTGGAATGCCAAACCCCTTAATTGGCCAGGTGAGTCAGAAAATTCAAAAAAGGCAGATAATGGGTAGTCATGAGACAAGAAGATTTAATTGCGATGGGTGACTAGAATACGGTAATACGAAAGCAAGATAAGAACAAACAGTAGGTAAATATGAACTGAGGGAGAGGAGAGAAAAAGGAATCCGACTGGTAGAATTTTGCACAGAGCATAATTCAATAATCCCAAACACTTAGTTTAAGAATAATTAAAGTAGGTTGTAAAAGTGGAAGACTCCCGGAGACAGTGGAAGGTTTAAGATTGATTATACAATGGTAAGACGTATATTTCATAACCAGATTTTAAATTGTGACACATTTCACGGAGAAATATAGATTCTGACCACAATTTATTGGTTATGGACTGTAGATTAAAACTGAAGAAATTGAAAGAAGGGAAGAAATTAAGGAGATGGGACTTGGAGAAGTTGTAAGAACCAGTGCTTTTTGAGAGTTTCAGAGAGAGCATTAGACGACGGTTGACTGAAGCAGTGGAAAGGAATACAGTAGAAGACGAATGGGTGGCTTTAAGAGATGAAATACTGAAGGCAGCAGAGGATCAAATACGTAACAAGACAAAGCTTAGTAGAAATAGGACAGCAACAGCATCAGCGAATCTTAGCATTCAGATCACTTCACCCTGAATTTTGAACCCGTTCTTGAACTTTTTTTTATTCGTGTCATTGTTTCTTCGATGTACAGACTGAACAGCGGGGGCGAAAGTCTACGTCACTATCTTACAAACTTTTTTACTCGCACACTTCTTTCTTGAGTTTCCATTCTTACTGTTCTGCGTTCTTATGTATATCGTACATGCAGCACAAATTTGTATTGTCGAACGATTTATTTTGGTCGACGAATTCTGTGAATGTGTCTTGGTGTTTCTTAAGTTTTGCTTCCATTATCGAGAACAATGTCAGAAATGGCTCTCTCGTGCTTTTAGCTTTCGGAAAACCAACCTGATCGCTCTCTAACAGATCTTTGATATTCCTTTTTATTCTTCTGTATATTATTGTTGTCAGCAGCTTGCATGCAAGAAACATCAGGCCGAATGTACGGTAATTTTGGCACATGTAAGCCGCTGCCTTCTTTGGGTTTCCGTGGAGTGATGGTAGTCCCCAGTCTGATGGAGCCTGTATAACTTCCGGAAGAATCCCTTCTATCTTATTTAATCTCTAGTCTTCCAAACCTTTGTTAAACTCTAACTGAAAAACTGAGCCGCCTGTATCTTTCGTATCGATACCAATTTCTTCTACTATCACGTCAACAGTGAAGTCCTATCTTCCTCGTAGAGGCATTCAATGTACTCTATCCAAGTATCCGCACTCTGCTCTGAGTTTATCAATGGAATTCCCGTTGCCTTCTTAACGTTGACGCCCTTGCTTTTCCTTTCGTCCAAGACTGTACCGATATTTTACTTCACTGTATGCCAATTTCTGTCCTTCCGTCGGCCATTTCCTTCAGGTTTCTTCACATTTTTTCTGCAGTGATTTCCTCTGGCTTCACCGCGTCTTCCCACTGATTTCATTCGTGACAAAATTGTATTGCTATAGGCCTGTCTTCCCCTGAACATCTTTGCGCATCCCTCTTTCGTCGATCAAATGATGTATTTCTTCTTCTATCCTAGGTTTCACTGCACTTACCTTTCTCGTGCCTATGATTGTTTTTTCCAGCTTCTACGATTGTCCTTTTTAGCAATGTCTGATCCTCTTCAACCGAAATGCCTAATGTGCTATTCATTGTCGCAGTATCTAAAGCCTTAGACAACTTTAAAATCATCTCGTCATTCGGCAATACTTCACACACGTCCTCAATTATTTGTTGGGTGTATTCCAATATCTGTCTCTCCATACAGTGTTTACACCGAAGAGATGTCCGCCCACGGTAGCTGAGTGGTCAGTGCGACAAAATGTCAATCCTAGGGGCCCGTGTTCGATTCCGGCTGGGTCGGAGATTTTCTCCGCTCAGGGGCTAGGTGTTGTGTTGTCCTCACCATCAACATTTCATCCCCATCGACCCGCAAGTAGCCGAAGTGGCGTCAAATTGAAAGACTTGTACCCGGCGAACGGTCTACCCGATGGGAGGCCCTGGTCACACGACATTTACATTTATTTACCCACGAGATCCATCTAGTACCAGGGAAGTTATTCCATGATGTCATATCACATATTCTGTCATCGTGATCCTTCTTCTAGTCAATGCTTTACACAAGGGTTTTTCTTTCTAAATTCTAATGCACAAACTTCTCCCCCGTAATTTTCAACACCACACTATGGCACCACATCTACGAGTAAAACGCCCCAATCTTCTTCTTATCCACAATCTATGACTCACTACAATACAATGCAGTGCTCGAACTCTAGGCTACATCCCGATATTTCTTCGTCAAATTAATGCCTATGTCTGGCCTTACTTGACCTCTCTTGTTCAGGATACTCTCTACGTCTGTACTGATCCGCTTTTAGCGTCTTACTTAGTTCATCCCTCATGTGTAATTTTGCTTCCAAGGTAACAGAAATCTTTAACCTCGGCTGCTTCGTGGTCCCTAGTTTTGATGTTAAGTTTATCATGGATCTTGCACCATTTTACACTGTTTAACGCTTCTTCCAGGTCGACGGAGCCTATAAACTGTCTTGACTCTTTTTCAGTCGTACTCCCATTATTAACCGTAACTTGAGAACTGCCTCTCTGGTGCCCTTACTTTCGTCAAATATAAACTGAACATCGAGGCACTGTTGGTCCAGAGTGTCCCACTCCTCAACGGCAATTCGGCGTAGATCCCTCAGAGTGGTTGGTGGGTCACGCCGTCCATAAACAGCCCTTTTCAATCCATCCTAGGCATGTTCGACAGGGTCCGTGTCTCGAGTAAATGCTGACCACTCTTATCGAGCAATATTATTAGCCTGAAAGAAGTCATTCACAAGATGTGCACGATGGGGACGCAAATTGTCGTCCATGAAGACGAATGCCTCGCCAATATGCCGCCGATATGGTTGCACTGTCGATCGGAGGATGGCATTCACGTATCGTACAGCCGTTACGGCGCCTTTCGTGACCACCAGCGGTGTACGTCGGTCCACATAATGCCACCACAATACAGCAGGGAACCTCCACCTTGCTGCGCTCGCTGGACAGTGTGTCTAAGGCGTTCAGCCTGACCAGGATGCCTCCAAACACGTCTCCGACGATTGTCTGGTTGGAAGCATATGAGGCACTCATCGGTGTAGAGAACGTGATGGTAGTCTGGAGCGGTCCATTCGGCATGTTGGGCCCATCTGTACCTCGCTGCATGGTGTCGTGGTTGCAAAGCTGGACCTCACCATCGACGTTGGGATTGAAGTTGCGCATCATGCAGGCTATTGCGCACAGTTTGAGTCGTAACACGACATCCTGTGGCTGCACAAAAGGCTTTATACAACATGGTGGCGTTGCTGTCACGGTACCTCCGTGCCATAATTCGTAGATAGCGGTCATCCACTGCAGCAGTAGCCCTTGGGCGGCCGGAACGAGGCATGTCATCGACGGTTCCTGTCTCTCTGTACCTCCTCCATGTCCGAACAACATTGCTTTGGTACACTCCGAGACGCCTGGACACTTCCCTTGTTGAGAGTCCTTCCTGGCACAAATTAACAAGGCGGACTCGATCGAACCGCAGTATTGACCGTCTAGGTATGGTTGAACTACAGACAACACGAGCCGTGTACCTCCTGTCTGGTGGAATGATTGGAACTGATCGGCTGTCGGAACCCCTCCGTCTAATACGCGCTGCTCATGCATGGTTATTTACATGTTTGGGCGGGTTTATTGACATCTATGAACAGACAAATAGACTACGTCTGTGATACAATGTACGCAGTCAACCTCTGTGTTCAGGATTTCTGGGAAGTTGTGTATCTAAAAGGCTCTAATCTCACGTGTGACTAACATTTTGACTGTTATGTGACAGGGCTACAGCGAATTGGGCTAGCTGAATGTGGCAAATAATTCACGTTATAATAACCCTGCATGACACGAGTAAGCTGTTATTCGGCTTCATCTCTTTGAGAACTCTCGTCCCAAACAGGGTACAGATGTTCGAGTTTCCTGCCTGCCTCCTTCTTTTAAATCCGAAATCGCCGCGAACCCGTGCATCTAGCTCCTTTCTATTTTGCCCGCAGTGGTAGATTACATACTTAGTATTACTCACGTCGCTGCGAAAATACTGGTTTCAACCGTGTTGTTGCTGCATGGTGTACACACTGTTTACAGAAAATATTTCACGCTGAAGATGAAACTAAAATATTAGATTATTTCATGTTTGCCCGTGTGAGCGTACAAACCTTCCCTGTAGATCCGTCGCGATCTCCTGGGGTGACGGCGAGTAGGGTTAGACGGCCCTGGGTCGGTGGAGCAACAATTGTCCTGATCAGGACAGGCAGCCACGAAGTCTTCACGCAAACGTTTCCCCAATGTTTTACTGTTAGTGGCGGATTATAAAATGATGTAAAATATTTCTAATCTTCCAGTAGATCGATACTGTTAGCAGACCTTGTTGTTGTTGTTGTCTTCAGTACTGAGACTGGTTTGATGCAGCTCACCATGATACTCTATCCTGTGCAAACTTCTTCAGCTCCCAGTGCCTACTGCAGCCTACATACTTCTGACTCTACTTAGTGTATTCATCTCTTGGTCTCCCTCTACGATTTTTACCCTCCACGCCGCCCTCCAGTACTAAATTGGTTATCCCTTGATGCGCCAGAATATGTCCTACCAACCGACCCCTTCCTCTAGTCAAGTTGTGCCACAAAATCCTCTTCTCCCCAATTCTTTTCAATACCTCCTCATTACTTATGTGATCTACCCATCTAATCTTCAGCACTCTTCTGTAGCACCACATTTCGAAAGCTTCTATTCTCTTCTTGTCTAAACTACTAATCGTCCAAGTTTCACTTCCACACATGGCTACACTCCATACAAATACTTTCAGAAACGACTTTCTGACACTTAAATCAATACTCGACGTCAACAAATTTCTCTTCTTCAGAAGCGCTTTCCTTGCCATTGCCATTCTACATTCTATATCCTCTCTACTTCGACCATCATCAGTTATTTTGCTCCCCAAATAACAAAACTCCTTTACTACTTTAAGTGTCTCATTTCCTAATCTAATTCCCTCAGCATCACCCGACTTAATTCGACTACATTCTATTCTCCTCGTTTTGCTTTTGTTGATTTTCACCTTACACCGTCCATTCAAGACACTGTCCATTCCGTTCAACTGCTCTTCCAAGTGCTTTGCTGTCTCTGACAGAATTACAATGTCATCGCCGAACCTCAAAGTTTTTATTTCTTCTCCATGCGTTTTAATACCTACTCCAAACTTTTCTTTTGTTTCCTTTACTGCTTGCTCAATATGCAGACTGAATAGCATCGGGGAGAGGCTACAACCGTGTCTCACTCCCTTCCCAACCACTGCTTCCCTTTCATGTCCATCGACTCTTATAACTGCCAACAGCTTTCTGTACAAATTGTAAATAGCCTTTCGCTCCCTGTATTTTACCCCTGCCACCTTCAGAATTTGAAAGAGAGTATTCCAGTCAACATTGTCAAAAGCTTTCTCTAAGTCTACAAATGCTAGAAACGTAGGTTTGCCTTTCCTTAATCTTTCTTCTAAGATAAGTCGTAGGCTCAGTACTGCCTCACGTGTTCTAACATTTCTATGGAATACAAACTGATCTTCCCCGAGGTCGGCTTCTACTAGTTGTTCCATTCGACTGTAAAGAATTCGCGTTAGTATTTTGCAGCCGTGGCTTATTAAACTGATAGTTCGGTAATTTTGACTTCTGTCAACACCTGCTTTCTTTGGGATTGGAATTATTATATTCTTCTTGAAGTCTGAAGGAATAGCAGACCTACGAGTTGTAATTTACTAAAGTACAGGAAAACTGGGTTCGATAACTCAGCTTTTCTTTTGCACGGCGCGACGTTTACCATGTAGTTTACGTTGAAGCAACACTTCCCGTGGCAGTTTCAGCGTACTATCGTGTTGGCAGTTTGGGCAGATGCCCATTACGTGATTTTATTTCAGGATGAATGTTCACAGTGGATAGCTGGGGCAGCTGGTGCATGGCGATTCAATCTAGAAAGAATCGATTATATTGAACAGCCTGTAATCCACTCCAGCGAGTCGCAATGGCGGAATTCTCATCCGTCGTGGCGCACCAGTGCTACGACAAATTCATGATCCAGCCATACGGGGAGTTCAGTCTTCTTGGAGCTTGACATTAGGACAGTATCTGCAGGGTCACGGTTCAATCCCCACTTCAGGCGATAGTTTTTAATACGGTCTAGTACACTACGCCAAATGGAGAACACGCGATTCCACCGTGGTTCCAAATTCACATGAAATGTGATGACCCTTCGCTAACGATTACAGATTGGGTTCGGCCATGTTAGAAGCGTAAGTGGCAGCATATAGAAACTGTCTCACTAGCAACCTTTCTTACACTAGTATTTTTATTTTAGTTAAAGAACCAAATGCCATGTAAGGTCACAGGGCATTTACTCTGTCTTTTATTTCAACTGGAGATGTTGAATCTATTGGTTCTGGTTTCACGGGATTTGACCATTTCGGGCGCAGGCGAGGCGTAAAGCTTTGTGTCATGCAGTCATCAAGGGCACACGAGTGGGTCTTCGGCTCCGAAAGCACATATCGATGATGTTTAGTTCAATGGTTCGTACGCTGACCCTAGTTTATGGCCCAGCAGTGAAATACGAGGGGGGACCCAAAAGAAACTGGACTCCGAGGGCGCTGCCATTCGTAGACGTAGTGCAGGGTTCTCACGCTAGATGGTGTTAGTAGAGACCTTCATGAAACAGCTGTGCAGACGGCGTCAGTGTAGAGCTGAACGTGCAAGTGTGGTATTGTGTTTCTCTCACTGTTGGCGGGTTACCTCTGCGAAGTCGTTATGGCAACTTTAAAAGAAGAAAGAGTGTGTGTGAAATTTTGTTTCCTGCTTTAAAAAACTGCAACAGAGACACACCAAATGCTTCAGGAAGCTTTCCAGGAGAACGCTATGAGCCGCACACGGGTTTTCGAGTGGTTTGGGCGCTTTAAAGGTGGTGAGATGTGTGTTGAAGACCAAGCTCGTTCTGGACGCCATTCAACATCGCGAAATGAGGAGAACATTGAAAAGGTCCACCAAAAGATCAACGAGGATCATCGCCAAACGATCGACCAAATTTCAGCAGAGACAGGAATCAGTTGGAGCTCGTGCTAGCGGATTTTGAGTGAGGATTTGCACATGAGACGTGTTGCTGCTAAATTTGTTCCGCGCCTTCTCATACAGGAGCAAAAAACTATCCGCATGAATGTGTGTCAGGACTTGAAAACAGAGATTTCACGTGATCCAAACTTCTTGAACAAAGTCATTACAGGGGATGAGAGTTGGTGTTACGGGTATGACCCAGAAACCAAGCAAGCGTCAAGCCAGTAGAGGACTCCCAACTCTCCCAGACCAAAAAAAGCAAGGCAAGCGAGGCCCAATGTGAATACGATGATCATTATCTTGTCTCATGTTCGTGGAACTGTGCATCGGGAATTCGTACCCCCAGCCATACTGTTAATCAGCACTTTTACATGGATGCTTTAAGGCGTCTGCGAGAGGATGTGAGGAGGAAACGCCCGGAACTTTGGCAATCAGGTGACTGGTTTCTGTATCACGACGACGCTCCAGCACACATGGCCTTACGAGTGACCCACTATTTGGCATCTCAGACGTGGTCTCTCGTTCCCCACGCTCCGTATTCGCCGGACCTAGCCACGTGCGACTTTTTCATATTCCCACGAATGAAAAAAACGCTAAAAGTGGAGCGTTATGACGATGTGGAGGCGGTAAAAACAGCTTCGCAACGGACACTGGACAATATCAAACTTGAAGAGTTCCAAACATGCTTCCAACAGTGGGAAAAGAGACTTGGCAAGTCCATCGCATCTAATGGAAAGAAGTTTGAAGGCGACTGACGTAATTTTGTAAAAAGGTTCATCAATAAATTTTTATGACAACAATCCGGTTTCTTTTGGGTCCCCCCTCGTATGCAGCAATTTGCGGAAGGGTTGCACTTCTGTCACGTTGAACGGTTCTATTCAGCCGTCATTACTCCCGTTCCTGCAGGATCTTTTTGCGGCGGAACGATGTCGGAGATCTGATGTTTTACCACATTCTTGATATTCACGGTACAGTCGTGAAATGATCGTACGGGAAAAACCCCTCTTCATCACTACCTCGGACGTGCTGTGTCCCATTGCTCGCGCAATGCACCGACTGTAACACCAGTTTCAGACTCACTTAAATCTTGATAACCTACATGGTGGCAGTAGTAAGCGACCTAACAACTGCGCCAGACACTTGTTTACACACTCTACATCTACATCCATACTCCGTAGGCTACCTGACGGTGTGTGGCGGAGGGTACCTTGAGTACCTCTATCGGTTCTCCCTTCTATTCCAGTCTCGTATTGTTCGTGGAAAGAAGGATTGTCGGTATGTCTCTGTGTGGGCTCTAATCTCTCTTATTTTATCCTCATGGTCTCTTCGCGAGATATACGTAGGAGGGAGCAATATACTGCTTGACTCCTCGGTGAAGGTATGTTCTCCAAACTTCAGCAAAAGCCCGTACCGAGCTACTGAGCGACTCTCCTGCAGAGTCTTCCACTGGAGTTTATCTGTCATTTCTGTAACGCTTTCGCGATTACTAAATGATCTCCGTTGGACCTTCTCTATCTCTTCTATCAACCTTATCTGGTACGGATCCCACACTGCTGAGCAGTATTCAAGCACTCGGCGAACAATCGTACTGTAACCTACTTCCTTTGTTTTCGGATTGCATTTCCTTAGGATACTTCCAATGAATCTCAGTCTGGCATCTGCTTTACCGATGATCAACTTTATATGATCATTCCATTTTAAATCACTCCTAATGCCTACTCCCAGATAATTTATGAAGTTAACTGATTCCAGTTGCTGACCTGATATTTTGTAGCTAAATGATAAGGAATCTTTCTTTCTGTGTATTCGCAGCACATTACACTTGTCTACATTAAGATTCAATCGCCATTCCCTGCACCATGCGTCAATTCGCTACAGATCCTCCCGCATTTCACTACAATTTTCCGTTGTTACAACATAATACGTGTTCCAAAATTCTGCAAGTGATCGATGTTAGAGATATGGGTCTATTGTTCTGCTCATCTGTTCGACGTCCCTTCTTGAAAACGGAGATGACCTGTGCCCTTTTCCAATCCAGACTGTAGCACCTAGAACCGCAGCCGTTGACCCGCCTGCACTGGGGGAGGGAGGGAGGGAGGGAGGACCTGTTGCCCGCGCTGGACGAGGAGTGCGGAGCGCCATCTGGCAGCCCGGGGCGGCGGTGCACCTCCTGCAACAACGAGCAAACTAAACTGTCTCGTTCTGTACGGTAGCGAAACTGGGAGGGGGTCACCAGTCCACCAATAAGCTGACAAGTTTGATGTGGACCATCACGTCTTCCTCTCTTCTGTCTGCCTGTTTGCGGGGGTTGGACAAACGTATGGAAACGTGCGGAGAAACGCATGCTTGAACGCAAACGCAGACGCCAGCCAAGTCTGCAAGTTGCCCTGTTGTACCGGGTGAACAAAATGTCAGTATAAATTTGAAAACTTAATAAACCACGGAATAATGAAGATAGAGAGGTAAAAGTTGACACACATGCTTGGAATCACATGAGGTTTTATTAAAACAAAAAACAAAAACAAAGTTCACAAAATGTCCGACAGATGGCGCTGGACAGCAAAACGTCTGTGACTGCGCATGACAGTCGTGTATAAAAGGAGCTGTAATGAGAGAGAGAAACAGATGCGCCAGCAGTCGCAGCATGTTGACGTTACCTGAAAAGGCGCCTTTAGTGAAGCTGTATTACCAGAATGGGGAATGTGCTAGTTCAGCGTTACGATCCTTTTGCCATAGGAAGGGGATTCGAACGGTTAAAGGTCCGTTGACAAATGCAGCTGTGGCGCTGTGGCGAGAATGATTTCGAAGTTCGAAGCCACGGGTTGTTTAGACAGCAGACCCCGTAGTCGCCGACCGAGCACAAGCCGTAATGCTGCTGAGACAGTTTAGGAAGAAATGGAGACTGTAGCGGGTTCGTCTATGCACAGGGAAGTCAGCGCTCGTGCAGTCGCACGTCGCACCGGCATTCCGTACACTACTGTTTGGTTGGCACTGAGGCGTACCCTCCCATGCTATCCGTACAAAATTCATCCGCATCATGAACCGTTACCTGGCGATTTAGTGAAGCGGAGGGAATTTGCGGTGTGGACGTTTCAAAAGATGGCGGAAGATGACGATTGGTTGAGTAACGTGTTGTGGACCGACGAAGCCCATTTCACGCTCCGAGGGTCTGTCAGTGCCCACAACTGTAGAATTTGGGCTACCGAAAATTCTGTAACTGTCGTGGAAACTCCATTCCGTGACGAGAAAGTCATGGTGTCGGTTCGATTTACCACATCTACCGTTATCGGGCCTTTTTTCTTCGAGGAAATGCGTGATTCTGGTTTTGTAACTGCTACCGTGACGGGTGAGAGGTACGCCGACATGTTGCAGAATCGCATCAACCCAGCCTGGCTGATAAACACCTGCTGGAACGTACGATGTTTATGCAGGATGGTGCTAGACGTGTGAAAGATCTCTTGCGCACGTCGTTTGGTGACGATCGTGTGCTCAGCCGCCACTTTCGTCATGCTTGGTCTCCCAGGTCCCCAGACCTCAGTCCGTGCGATTATTGGCTTTGGGGTTCCCTGGTCTCGCAAGTGTATCGTGATCGACCGACATCTCTATTGATGCTGAAATACTGAAAGACAACATCCTATGCCCATGCCTCACCATAACTCCGGACATGCCTTACAGTGCTGTTCACAACATTATTCCTCGACTACAGCTATTGTTGGGGAATGATGGTGGAGATATTGAGCAGTTCCTGTAAAGAACATCATATTTACTTTGTCTTACTTTGTTATGCTACTTATTGCTATTCTGATCAGATGAAGCGCCATCTGTCGGACATTTTCGAACTTTTGTATTTCTTTGGTTCTAATACCAGAAAACCCCATGTCATTCCCATCAGGTGTGTTAATTTGTACCTCTCTATCTACATTATTCCGTGATTTATTCAGTTTTCAAATTTATACTGACTGTTTGATAACCTGGTATTTTACCACGAACAGCACCTGTGCAACGTCCTCAGTTCTCTGCAAGTGTCAGTCGTGGCCAGAACAGCGTTCCGTCTACTTCTGACACCGTTATGCCAGAGCTAAGAGGCTCGTATGATGGTTGCTTCCGTAACAAAGGCAGCCGAAATGTTTATTGTTTGAAAAGGCACCGCATCGAAGTAGCGGATGGTTATAATTAAACTTTCCCCATTTAACAAGCTATGACACGGTAACTAATTACCGTACGAGGACCAAACTTGGTAGCATTAATGTCAAGGACATGGGGAAGTGAAATAATGCGGAACCGAAACCCTTTTAATGTGCTGCTACGGTGCATCATAGCATTACATACCGGTAGCATTATTGCTACAAAAGGGGCTCAATATGGAGCCCGTTAGTGTCCAGAAGAGTCTGAAAGGGCAGGATTGCATTCTGCACAACAGAACGATGCATGTCTGTAGGTATGCTCCCTACCTCTCTCGATACGCTGCGCTTCAGATCAGCACGTGTGTGAATGTTCCCCTGGTAAACCCTGTCCTTCAGGTAGCTCCACAAGCAGAAATCACCTGGAGTGAGATCAGCTGATCGTGCCGGCCAAGCATTTGGAAGCGATCGGCTGATAATACGACCGTTTCCATATGTGTTTCGCAGAAGAATGTGAAGTTCGCGAGCGATGTGCAGTGGGGCGCCATCTTGCACGAAAACTTTTGAGTTCAGTAGCCTGTAGGGTGGGCATGGCTTGCTCGCGAAGCATATCGCAGTAACGCCGGCCAGTCACACTGCACCTCTTTAATCCTTGGAGCGCCAGCCTTTACAAAAATGGCCCAATGATGAACGTAGCCGGGAAGCCACACCATACGGTGACACGTTCACCATACAGGGGAATTTCATGCACGGTCACTGGAGGTGGAGATCCTCACTCAATCCTGTGTGTTCGCCTCACCCGTAAGGGATAAATGAGCCTCGTCTGTCCGTAGGATGGTCCAGGACCAGCCCCGGTGAAGTTCGTCCCTTGCGAGAAGGTGCAGAGCGAAGTCAACACGTCGTTGTGCGCCCAGTGTTGCAAGCTGTCGTGGGATATGGATCTTGTACGGGTACTGTTTGAGTTGGGTTCTGTAACATTACGAGTCAAGATAGCTGTAATGGAAATTGAATAGCGTAAAGTTATCATTAAAAACGCACGCCGCGCGATTTGTGATGATTTGGTTGGTCATAATAGTAGTAACATGCTTTTGAATACAATTAAAATATAACGTCGATACCTGTTTAGTGTTATTGGAAATAATATGCAGTAAATTAATGAGTAAGGTAGCCAATCCTATAAGAAGAGGTGAAATTGGGCATATTAAGGTGTTTTGCTTTATGTCGGCTAAGCCGATGATACGGCGTCTTTTTTTCCGTTTACTCTTAGAAAACAAAAAATAAGTAACGAAGTGCGAATTTTAAATAGCTACAGTGTATAATCAGACTAACAAATGGACATTCAGTTAAGCGAAATAGCGGACAGCGAAGTGTGGTCATTAAATTGAGTACACCTACAGGGCAGTCAATTCCGGGATAAGTCTATTCGCATCTCATGAGGGACGCGGTATTGAGACCGGTTTTTTTTTTATTATATCACGGAGAGCGGGCTTCAATTTATAAAAAGGAGAAAAGCTGTATCATTATCATTGACTGTTGGTGTTAAGCAACCAAAACTGTTCATCAAAGGGTTTCGGTGAATGAGTGGTGAATGCGAAATGAAACTGTGAACAAAGTTATGTTAAATAAAGCAGAAGAGACAAGACAGTTTGGTCGTATCTGTTATTATTCCATCAACCGTAACATTTCTTCTCGTTGTACGAAGCCTTTATAGACGATCGTTATGACAATTTGCTTTGAAGGGATCTCGTTACGAGTTAAGTTTTGGGGACCTGGTCAACAGGGGATAGTTCGTAGATCTTAACTACTGCAGCTATTCTGGAATCAGGTGCTACCGTGACCGTTGTGTGTTGTAAATGGCTTAAGGTCATCATATCTCATGCTCTAAGATCGACGCGCCTTTCCTCTTGGTATAACGGTGTCTCACGGTAACAACGACAACGCCGACGGCGAAGGAAGATACGGTAGAGTTCGAAGCACCTTCTGTACAGTGGACTATGGGATGTCCAACTGTCGTGACACAGCACGCGCTCTGCCCGACCACCGGGAATTTCGCGCAGCGTTGTCTGCCATAGCAACAGCGATTTCGTCAACCACCTGTAGTGCAGCCGGTCGTCGGCCTCCTCCCGAAGCGACGCCTAGTTCTCCAACAGGTCCGAACTTCTTCACCACGCTCCGCCTAGCTGGTGGAGAAACAGAACACTTCCGTAATCCTTTCAGCCGGCGACATTCTCGAAGTCCAGCTGCAGCATTACTGTTGCTTTCATAATACAGCTTCACCAATAATGCCGGGCTCCTTTGGTCCAAGCCCATGTTGACACGTCAACAAGTGCGCTGCCACTGGTCAGGAGTGAGAAACTGAGCCACGCCGACTGTTCACGGCACCTGGTGTCCCACGATTACTATGGAAAGTCGCATTAGTGACGAGGAATATGTGGCCATTTCGGTTGGTCAGGTCCATTCCACGGTTCAATAGCTATTCCCCAATAGTCATGCTGTGTTCCAAACCAACAGCGCCTGTTCACACAGATCGCATCGTCCGGCACTGGTTTTGTGAGCGCGAGAGTGAACTGACGCATCTTCCCTGGCCACCGCAGTCGCCAGATCTCAATGTTATCGGGTTTTTGTGGTCCACTTGTAACCTCCACCTCACTTATAGACCTTAATGACAGTGAAAAATTAAACCGCGTGTACCTAATGGAAATTTGGGAAAAGCAATCGTCACCGAGGTTAATTTGTCGGTAAAGAGGGAGGAAAGGGTTACATCTAAATGAAAGGAAAAATGCTAATGAAACTGGTGGAAATTAATTTTGAAATAGGGGTAAAGTTAATAAAGAAAGTAAATGTGCGGACGTTACGTTAACAATTAATTAGCGGTAATTAAGTATTTGAGATTTGGGAGAAATTACGGTCGCCAGTCCTAAGGACAATTACTATGGTAACTGAAAAAGAAAGGTTATTACACATATAATTAGCACTAGAAGCATGGCAACTGGAGGTTGACACGTGTAGTGTGAAAACTGAAAGTTTGCCAGAAGTAATAAATTTCGCTACACTCTGACTTAATTTAGCAAAAGAATGAATAAAACCGGAAAATTGAAAGTTAATTTAGTGACTGAAATTAACAATGAGCTTTGTTTCTGAAGCACAACGAAATTCAGTAAAATGCGGTTAGTCTTGGACTACCTCAACAATCATTTCAAAAGCTACTTGAATCTACGCAATTTAGAAATAAGAGATTTAACTTTGAACTTGAATTAATTGATTCTGAACAATTAACAGTAGTAAAATTTAGTACGTACCAAGCTGAGCTGCAGTCACCGGTAAGCTAAAATACGGTAACAAAACTCGGACTCTTAATTTGTGCTAGTGTAATCTAAATACTGTAGCCAGCTATGAATACCTTAACTGAACTTTGAAATTAAAGCAGTGAAATAAAATGTTGGCGTTTGAATTTCAACGACACTCGGATTCATTCCGGAAAAGGAAGGGACCCTGCTTGGTAATGCAACTGGGACAATGAGCAACAAAGGGTCATGCTAAGTTGCTGTAATTTTGCGAGGCAAATGGAACAATTTTAAAAGCTGAGGTCTGCCATACAGTTCTAAAACTTTACGTGCTTCCAGTCTTCCTTGTTGGTTCATTGAAGGTTTGAAGCCGTCGATCAAGGAGGTGGCGACAGTCACTCATTGTCGGCCGTTGCTGTTGCAGAAGCTGGATGTTGGCGCGCCTTCTTCTCGACACGGTCACCAGACGAAACGGGATCTTGATGTGCGCCAGCTAATGCTTCCCGTCCGCGACACCATGTCAGAAACTATCATCGGAGGCCGAGCGCAATTACATTCTGCCAAACCCCGAAAGCGCGGCAACTCGCGGGAGCGTCACACAATACACCTGCTCCACTGCACTACTCCAGCCAGACTGCTCTGCTCAGCCCGCGCTCCACGCAGCGGAGTTAACACTACCAAAGATCCTAAACACTCTGGTTCTCCACACGACCTATCGACGTATTCGTTCGATAACATAGTTTTCCCTAGGCAAGACCCAGCGTAAAAATACAAATAACATTTACAAAACAACCAATTATACATCGACATAAGTGCATAAATATATATATATATATATATATATATATATATATATATATATATATATATATATATATACACAAACAGTAAAACAATTACAATATATAAAGAGACAAAAATGTCATATCTTGAGGTAACAAAACAAGGAAAAAAATAATAGTACAATAGATGGAAATAGGAGGATATGCATTTCCGGCGTTACACACTTTCGAGGAAAGGGCGCGTGATTACCATCCACCTTCCTTGCCGTTGCCTGAACGTGATGCTATTTTCCAGTAAGTATGGTACAGGATTGCCTTGAAAATCATGCGGGAGTTGTATTTGTCTATTCCGAGACCACTGGAAACTGTTTTGAATGTCAATGGCTTCCATTGGCCATATTACGCGTGGGAATGTGTTGTATTTCTGGTGTTTCCATATTTTCGGGTAACGGCTGTACGCTGACCCCTCTAAAACGGTGACAGACTCCCTGCTGCAGGTTGCCTCTTTCACGGTTTACAGGCGCTGCAAAAATTTGGTTTTCAGTGCTTCATGCAATTACTGACCGAATTAATAATGTGAATTGCTTTCGTAATCAACTCACAAAGAGTAAAAGTCCTATGTTAATGGCCTACTACAATAAATCGAGAATTTAAGTTAGAAGCTGTGTATGTGTTTTGCGTAGCTCGTGGCGCGCATATTACCCAGACTACGCTTATCCAGGGCTTTATAATGAGAGCGCTTCCCCGTCCAGCCCGCTGTGCTGTTTGAGAGGGAACGGTGGGCTTTCGAAGACGGGAGAGCAGTCTCGGACAGAACACACACAGGCTGGCATGAAGCTCCATTTAACATAGTGCTGCATTAGGAAATTCGAAAAACTTAAGCTGAATATCATGGAAAGCGGTATTATGCTGTTACTGACTGCTGGCAGGAGAGCGTACACGTACAAAAATAAAAACAAATTGAGTTTGCATTGTACCTGTATACACCACATTATATCTCTTAAAGAAATAATGTAACTAATATATTTTTAGAGGAAATACTTTCCTAGTAAATTTGTTTGTCCTTTGATTTATCGTTATCTGTTACTGATTTTTAGTGAAGTTAGTTTTTACGTTTAGCTTTCAAAGAAATACAAAAGATATATAATACGGAAAATAATTAATTTCGTAGGTTGCTAATTACGTATTATATCTAGTTTTATCGAGCGCCAGGCTCCATTCAAATTACTGTAAATCCAATAGCGTAGTATTACTCAGCTCCAGTTAACTGCTCTAAAATTATTATTATCACAGAAAATAGACAAGTTTTAATAAAATTATTTCACTAGATTCCTTCAGTTAATCTCATTGAATATTTTTACAAAATTTCTTCCGCTCCGGCTATTAGACATTGGGCAGTGAAAAAATATTTTTTTTAAATGTACCGCGTAATGATGGCTAATAGTTAAGTCAGAGATCACTGTTACTCGCTTCGCAGCATCTGGAAACATGCTAAATAATTTTCATTAAATATTCTTTTCATTAGATAAATGTGGCGTAGGTTCTTGAAATAACACACGGAGATCACTTTATACTAATATATTCTTACTAAGACACAGTTTACACCATTAAAAATTTGCAATTACGTTACGACAGAAGCAAATGTTAGCGCAGCACAATAGCTTGCGTACCTTATTCCAGCAAACACTAAAAAGTACAGAACAAAACAAACTAGACAGAAGAATGAGCATTGCATTATGTTTTATACTCTTACAAAGATAATAATACTTCTTTTAATTACTTACACATTATAATATCATACAATAAAAATGTCTTTTCTGCATCTATCGATCTATATTGTAGATTTTTACAGTTAGTCTTATTACCTTTCGCAGATAAATCGATGTTTGCAGTTAATTTTGAATCACATACAGTCATTTTTATTTATGTTTCACCTCGATAATGATGAATATTGCAAAAGGGACACTACAACCAGTAACATTGTTCCACGAAAACTTCTTACTAAAATTCAGCTGAGATATAGAAAAAGAGGCAAAAACAAATAGTCTCTGTAGTACGCCGTTAGTGACGGAGTAAATTCTAGTAACTACACGTGAAAGGGAAAAAAAACACGTAGCACTTTTGTACCGACAGTGCCATGGCTACAACTCCCAACAAATTACACTAAGGCAACGAAAGTCATGGGATAGCGATATGCACACATAGAGATGGCGGTAAGTGTCCCGTTCAATGGGTGTAAAAGGGCAGTGCAAGCCAGAAGTGTCACTTGTACACAGGTGATTCATGTGAAAAGGCTCCCGTCGTGATTATGATCGCACGACAGAAATTAACGGACTTTGAACGTTTCCAGCCCAAAAATATTTATCGTTGGTAGGATGTTCTGTGGCTTCTGAAGAATTGGTATTGTCTTTCAATCACATTGCTCCTATACAGGTAATCGACTTACAGATCAACACATTATACAACGAGTATTTATGAACAGATTGCACAGTAAATATTTGTCAGTGGATTAATTTATTATTAATATTTCGACTATTGTCAAGTAATTGTTCCTGGAAAATGTTCAATTTTGCTTACTATCTAAACAGTTCATTTGAATTATTTGAAGAAGTATTTTCTGTTTTGTCATAAGAAAATCAAATTTATTTCAACAAATAAATGTATTTGACTATGAAATGCGTTTCCATTCGAAATAATTAAATAAAAAGAACGTTACGAATTTTGCACGTAAACTTCTTTGCCTTCTATTTCTATAAAATAATAAAAGAGAAGGGAAATTAAGGTAAAAGCAAGTACATCTCATTCAGTTTTTATAACAAAAATAGAAAGCAGCTGATTTGCTGCGTGTGTCTACATAGTGTGCCTTTATCTGTTTCAACGCCTCCGAAACGGACAAAGTGACACAATAAACAGAGTGCTCCAACCTCAGTTTTGATCGTTTAGCACTGGCTATTGGTAATGGGCAAATAGTTGCATGATCCTCGAAAACAAAATAATTTTTGAGGGAGAGTTTCAAAAAATTAGATTCAATAGGAGAATGCTGGTGGTTTTTTTAGTACTCAGCCCTCAATAGTTCTCGAAAAAACGTGGCGAGCGTTATGTGAAGTGGTTTCTTTTGTTTGTCTATATTATTTGATATTTTGATTCAAGGTATTTTTAATATTATGATATAGAAGCCCGAGGGCGTCTTAGAATTTTACAGTCGTTGTTCGATGTCTAAATTTATTACTGGAAACAGCAGCAATAAAATATCGTAAATCGTTTATTTCAGAAACCGGCTACTTTGAGCGGTTTTAGCTGACAGGTTAAAATGGAGATGACAAAAAACCGGTATAGTCGAAAACCAGTTGTGTCGGTGATAAACGCTGTTCCTAGTTTATACCAGTTTTCACTGACAGCCCGTGAGATTCGTCTCCAGTCGCTGTCGGTTAGTATCTTCTTACTACCACTGAGCCGACGTCGTGTAACTGGTACTCCATTCCTTGTACACTGTTTGGGAAGTCGCTGTTGATACACCAACCACACAGACCTTTCACGGTCCAGTCGTGGGCACTTCTAATCACGATAGCTCACTTCTGCCTTTGTGTAACGTCTCTACGTCGGGCCGTCTTACTGCAGTGATCCCATACGTCTTACTAGCACAGACCGTCGTACAGCGCAGAATGGCATGTGGACGCCCGGTACCAATCCACACCATCTGACAGCATTCCTAAGCGACCGCTGCGCTCTTCCAAAGAGGCTGACTAACATTTTATCCGAGAAGCTTCTGTCTGATACATGTGTCTACGAAAATTTTTTTGACAGTTGTTCGTTTCCAAAACAGTGAAAAAATATTAAAATCTTCATGAATTATATTTACAGAACGCTATCTTCAAGCTAAGATTCGGTAAAAACTTCGAACTTATCCTCAGCCTCTGATTGCTAGGAGATAAAATACAAGTACAATACTGCATTTGTTTTTCCTTACTTACGATACAAGTTTGCTTGGGAGGCCTTGCATAAGCTGACGAGAAACTGTAATAGAGGAGAATGAAGACATAAAATTAAGAAAAGAAAAATAAAAATAATTTCAATTTTGTATGAAACTGACAACAGTTTACAGTGGATGACAGATGGGAGCGGAACATAAGCAAGTGTCGAATGTGCTAAAAACCTATTAAAATGAAACCTGGGGAGGAGTGGGTACATTTCCATACAATGATAAAAGAAACGTTATCCATGAACAAATCGGTTTTCTGTCTGAACTTCACTGAATGGATGTGATACTTCCTTTTGAATGAGTCCATATTATTAATCTCATTAAGCATAGCAGTTACCTACTTTGACAGCTCATTGTTGGATAGAGATAGACATATAGATAGATTGATAGATAGATAGATAGACACGAATAGCCAAACCTGTTTAATAGCATGTTGGTCCACCTTCGGAACACAATGCACAAATGATTCTGCATGGGATGTGTTCGACAAGTTTTCGACGGGATTCTTGGAAGTATGTGGTACCAGATATCTACGTACAGGTCAAGCAATATTCCCAATTTCCGGCAATGGTTTGTAGACGCGGTGCTACCGCCCGATAGCGTACCACATTTGCTCCATCCAAGTGAGACCAAGCGTATATGGTGGCAGAGGCATCAGCGCGAGTTCACGACTATGCTTTCCAGCATAATAATTCTGACCTGATGACGCGGACAGATGTCAACGCAGGAAAATATCATCGCCGTCCGGGAGACACGGAACATCCAGGGTACAGGTGGTCCGCGATAATGTGCTCATACTTCACAGCTGAAGCCTAGGAGAGCGCCTCCCACTGCATGATACTGCCCCCACCTGCGAACGTCCGTGGCGCGTGCAAGTTTCGAGCCCTCGTTCACCTGGATAACGGCGTATCCGGATATGGCCATCGAACTGGTTTAGCAAGAACGTGATGCATCCGACCAAACGACGCGTTTTCGTTTACCCACGAAATAGGAACAACTAATTGTCGACTGGTGCTGAGCCCATTGTCCATCGCAGTGACCGTGGAACATATTCGATCTTCCTCTTGTATTTGACGTGAGTTAGACTTGTTAACTTTATCATGTCAAACAAAATAAGACACATCGGTATGTTACGAGAGAAAAGTACAACAGTCCAAACTTTGAACCCCAGCTTACAACCTTCTACCATGACGCTGTACTGTAGTAGGGCTACGTGGAGCAAGTGCTTAGCAGACCTACCTTCATGTTTCTGTAAATCTGAAGTCCAAACTAACCATTCACTCCTATCCAACTTACCTGCTGACTTACGTGCACACAATAGCCAACTACACGATGCACACCAGCATGTGAATTCTGAGTACGAAAGTACTACGGAAGTAGTGTTTTGGGGAAATGGTTAACCTCTCAGATCAACCACAAACCGATCTAACAACATATCGATGTACTGTCCAGTGCTCTCCGACGTACTATGTGCAGGTTCTTTACAGCATTGACACAAAGTTCCAACTGCTTCGCCCAGAAATCGCACAGCTCTCGTGCACGTAAATTTGCTTCTCGGTACGCAAGACAAATTACGGCCACCAGAAGGAACAATAACGTTCTCCCAAGCTTTCTACTACACTCCTGGAAATGGAAAAAAGAACACATTGACACCGGTGTGTCAGACCCACCATACTTGCTCCGGACACTGCGAGAGGGCTGTACAAGCAATGATCACACGCACGGCACAGCGGACACACCAGGAACCGCGGTGTTGGCCGTCGAATGGCGCTAGCTGCGCAGCATTTGTGCACCGCCGCCGTCAGTGTCAGTCAGTTTGCCGTGGCATACGGAGCTCCATCGCAGTCTTTAACACTGGTAGCATGCCGCGACAGCGTGGACGTGAACCGTATGTGCAGTTGACGGACTTTGAGCGAGGGCGTATAGTGGGCATGCGGGAGGCCGGGTGGACGTACCGCCGAATTGCTCAACACGTGGGGCGTGAGGTCTCCACAGTACATCGATGTTGTCGCCAGTGGTCGGCGGAAGGTGCACGTGCCCGTCGACCTGGGACCGGACCGCAGCGACGCACGGATGCACGCCAAGACCGTAGGATCCTACGCAGTGCCGTAGGGGACCGCACCGCCACTTCCCAGCAAATTAGGGACACTGTTGCTCCTGGGGTATCGGCGAGGACCATTCGCAACCGTCTCCATGAAGCTGGGCTACGGTCCCGCACACCGTTAGGCCGTCTTCCGCTCACGCCCCAACATCGTGCAGCCCGCCTCCAGTGGTGTCGCGACAGGCGTGAATGGAGGGACGAATGGAGACGTGTCGTCTTCAGCGATGAGAGTCGCTTCTGCCTTGGTGCCAATGATGGTCGTAGGCGTGTTTGGCGCCGTGCAGGTGAGCGCCACAATCAGGACTGCATACGACCGAGGCACACAGGGCCAACACCCGGCATCATGGTGTGGGGAGCGATCTCCTACACTGGCCGTACACCACTGGTGATCGTCGAGGGGACACTGAATAGTGCACGGTACATAAAAACCGTCATCGAACCCATCGTTCTACCATTCCTAGACCGGCAAGGGAACTTGCTGTTCCAACAGGACAATGCACGTCCGCATGTATCCCGAACCACCAAACGTGCTCTAGAAGGTGTAAGTCAACTACCCTGGCCAGCAAGATCTCCAGATCTGTCCCCCATTGAGCATGTTTGGGACTGGATGAAGCGTCGTCTCACGCGGTCTGCACGTCCAGCACGAACGCTGGTCCAACTGAGGCGCCAGGTGGATATGGCATGGCAAGCCGTTCCACAGGACTACATCCAGCATCTCTACGATCGTCTCCATGGAAGAATAGCAGCCTGCATTGCTGCGAAAGGTGGATATACACTGTACTAGTGCCGACATTGTGCATGCTCTGTTGCCTGTGTCTATGTGCCTGTGGTTCTGTCAGTGTGATCATGTGATGTATCTGCCCCCAGGAATGTGTCAATAAAGTTTCCCCTTCCTGGGACAATGAATTCACGGTGTTCTTATTTCAATTTCCAGGAGTGTATTATTTGAAGCTGTACCTATCACGAAGCTCTTTGTACCACACACCGCCAGGATAGTTCTCGAAATACTGGCACTTTCGCAATGAACACAAAACGACTAAAAACTTTCCCTGTCGCAATCAAATGGTCATGAGCGACGATAATTTCGTATCAGTGAGACAGCAGACAGCGAACGGTAATGACAACACGCCTACTTACCTGTATTATGGCAATGGCGACGCGAGTGGCAACAGTTCTGCGCTTGGTCTGACACCTCCTGGGCCTGCGAGTACCTCTCAAAGCGAACAACACTTACACTGAAGCGCCAAACAAACTGGTGCAAGCATGCGTATTCAAATCCAGAGATATGTAAAGTCGGCGCACGGGCGATGGGATACAGCATCTCCGAGGTAGCGATGAAGTGCGGATTTTCTCGCAAGAACATTTCACGAGTGTACAGTGAGTATCAGCAATCAGGTAAAAATCAAATCTCCGACATCGCTGCGGCCGGAAAAAGATCCTGCAGGAATAGGACCAACGACGGCTGGAGAGAGCTGTTCAACGTGCCGGAAGTGCAACCCTTCCGCAAATTTCTGCACTTTTCAATCCTGGGCCATCAACAAGTGTCAGAGTGCGAATCATTCGACGAATCATCACCGATATGGGCTTTCGGAACCAAGGGCCCGCTTGTGTACGCTCGATGACTCCACGACACAAAGTTTTGCGCCTCGCCTGGGCTCGTCAACACCGACATCGGAGTGCTGACACCTGGAAAAATGTTCCTGGTCGCACGAGTCTCGTTGTTCGTTTCAAATTGTATGGAACAGATGGACGTGTACGGGTATGTAGACAACCTAACGAATCCATGGACCCTGCATGTCTTCAGCGGACAGTTCTAGCTGGTAAAGGCTCTGTAATGGTGTGGAACGTGTGCAATTGGTGTGAATGGGACCCGTGATACATCGAGATACGACTCTGACAGGTGTCACGTACATGCGCGACCTGTCTGATCACCTGCATCCATTCGTGTCGATTGTGCATTCAGAGGGACTTGGGCAATTCCAGCAGGACAATGTCACATCCCACACGACCTCAGTTACTACAAAGCGGCTCCAGGAACACTCTTCTGAGTTTAAACGCTTCCGCTGGCCACGAAACTCCCCAGACGTGAACATTATTGAGAGTATCTGGAATGCCCTGTAACGTGCTGGTCAGAAGAGATCTCCAACCCCTCGTGCTCTTACTGATTTATGGACAGCCCTGCAGGATTCATGGTGTCAGTTCCCTCCAGCACTACTTCAGCCATTAGTCGAGTCCATGCCACGTTGTCTGGCGGCAATTCTGCGTGCTTGCGGGGACCCTACACGATATTAGGTAGCTGTACCAGCTTTTTGGGGCTTCAGTGTCAAATCACGGAACAAACGCATTTCCTACGTGACGTGACTACTGCAACCTTACTTACATAATATGCGCAAAGCAAAGCTTATTTCGTCGTAAATGCGGGGCCGCCTCTTGTACATACACTTGTTTCATACCCAAGACTCGTTCTCTCTAACAATGTCGCATCTGACTTTCTTTTGCGCCATCACAGCGAAAATAACGTCATGCTACCTCCTTCAATAACCATGCATGTTTTCGATATTAGAATATCCACCGTTGTTACCTCCAAGTGCGACCGCTGCGGAATGTTGTCAGCCTGAACTTTGCCTCTCCTAACTAATACAGTCCGTAATATTATCAGGCCCTTCTTTGTCCGTGACATTTTATGTCACTCTAGACTCGTTCAACCGTCCACGTTTCGTATCCATCGGCCTGCCTGCGCCCATGACGTGCTGACTGGCGTTTCTCGGCCAACACACACACCCCTCCTTCCACGCCGCCCTCCACGACACTGGCGTAGCCAGCTGGCCTCGTCACTCGTGAATTAATATCGACCAGCCGGATTAAAACGTAAATACCTCGTGGTTTGCTACTCGGATGACGCTGCTGTTTTTACCTCCATTATTCTAATAAAATTGTCTCTACGGCTAGATCTGTTTATGGTTTCTCAATTCTTCTTCATTTATTTTAATTTACCCAATGTTGGACGAGGAGTAGAATGAGCGTGGACAGTAAATAGTCATACCACTGTGACATTCCCAACGGTATGCTCCGAAACACTTGTGAATGGACCACCATGTTGACGAGTTGGGCAACGGATTGATCTGACAAGTACGCTTTGGCTCCTGCAAGAAGCAATTTCCACCCCACACCACTACATAAGTCAGACAGACGCTCCTAACGTACCAAAAGGAAATGCCTAAATAATTTCAGCAATAAATATCTTCTGGAGTCGTCCGCTGCAAGGAAAAGACACAACAATATTCTATTTTTCCTACGTAACTAGTGGGATACTTGGGTACTGGAGTATTGCTAGTTAGTGTAAGAAAAACATTAAACGAACGGAAAATATTATTTATTACAAAATCTGAGAACATCAAGTGGAACTTTTATTTATAAACTGACACACAAATTTCCAGGTTCTTTTCGGAATAGGAGGTTACCTCTTATGAGAAGGAATCCTGTTAATGAAATTTATATCCAAAGTGTGGGAAAGCTCTTTTATCCCATTTCTTTAAGAATGTTATTTACTCGGCAGAATGGCTGAGAGCCACGCCTACTCAACTTGAACAATTATGCGATTGAATTTCTCTAAGTACGGTCGAGGCTGTCGCATGAGAAATGTAATGGAGTGGCGTGAATGAAGTATGTTATTTCGAATGGATGAGAGATGTGGCTCACCTATGCTGTAGCACACAATACCGTGAGCTGCGACGACTGCTGCTTGCATCGCTCGCTGCTGAAAAATAATAAAACTATCTCTTTCCATCTGGATTGACCTTCGACAATGGAACTCTCACTACGCCCTGATGAAGTCAATGACTCCTATCTGCCCCTAGTGTAACTGTTGGTGTAGTACACCGGTCAGATAACAAGTTCACTGCGATGCCACTCAATGTTCAGGCGCAGGCGCTAACTAATATTCTGTCTGTCTTCACACTGCACATTAAGTGTCGCGGTCAACACAGTGAACAAACACTTAATCACGAGCGACTCAGTATAGAGTATCACTCAGATTTTCTAGCAACAGAGGCGCTCTCTCAGTGCAGTACTGAGTAGAGTCTTTGTTCCTCGCTCTGTCTCTACACGCGTGAGTGCACTCGCTCCCACTGCGCGTTCCCGCTTCAAGAGTGTCACTGGAACGAACCCTCTCCACGCAAAAAGCAAAAGGGTATATCATCTGCTGTCTTTCCCTCACTCCTCTGGATCATTGCGTCAGATATATTCCACCAATCAGCGTTATTCTTACGAACGGAAGGATGGCGCTCCGTTTAAACCAACCAATCCGGAAATATATAGCATCTGCCTTAGGCGTTTACTGTCCACCAGTGAGAACTCTGAAACTGCACACTTTGCTTTTAAGGAGAATGTGCAGGCCATTATCCCTTTTCCCTGAGAAGAAACTGTTTTGTTCCCTGGGCGGTCGGCCAGCGAGCCCTGCTGCATGCTAACTCACCCTCCTACGGACTTTCCAGTGGGCTGGTTGCCTCCACCGAACAAAAACTCCTGTGGACGTCGTGTCTTGAATGTTTGTGTACGCCAGCCTCGACTTTTTAAGCTCGGTGCGCACTTGCGATTTATTTATTAGATTTGCATATCGATTAAACAGAAATATGACAAATCGACTCTACCCTATCGAGTTTGGGCTCAAATGAAACGTCTTGATACGCAGAATACGATGGTGAGGTCGGAATATGTAAGAAATGGTCAGGAGACCACGCCACCTTACAACAGGTCACTGCCTATCCTGCTTTGCAGAGTAAGCAAGCCTCTGACATGCACGTTCCGCGATGAGGCATGGATGTCTGACATCTTGTCACCTACTCCGGTTTCGTACATATGCTGGTGATTTGTAGGCTTGTAACTAATAATTTTATTGAAAAATTCCTCTATTGTACATCCCAATTGTTACATGCTTCGCCCATGGTTCCTGCTGTAGAGACATCTTTGTGGGTACCAGTTGCAGTTCGGTCGCCCTCTCCCCAAGGGGAGTCGCAGGTTCAGCGGCGTTTGCAGCGCACGAGGCAGAGGTTCAGTGTGGGGCCTGGTCATGTGGCATCTCCCACTCTGCCTGTGAGTGGACATGTGGCTGCTCCTTCAGCAAGGTCCGAGCAGGCATACGGGGGGGGGGGGGGGGCGGGGGAGGGGATTATTAGTGATTGGGAGCTCCAACGTTAGGCGCGTGATGGAGCCTCTTAGGGAGATAGCAGAAAGGTCGGGGAAGAAGGCCAGTGTTCACTCTTGGTGGGGGGGGTCTCATCTAAGTTGTGGAGGAGGCCCTGCCGGCGGTGATAGAGAGCACTGGGTGCATCTGACTGCAGATTGTAGCTCATGTCGGCACCAATGACTCCTGCTGTCTGGGTTCAGAGGTCATTCCCATACAGGTGGTTGGCGGAGTTGGTGAAGGCGGAAATCCTCTCTCACAGGGTGGAATCAGAGCTAACTATTTGTAGTATCGTTCCCAGAACCGATCGCGACCCTCTGGTTTGGAGCCGAGTGGAAGGCTTAAACCAGAGGCTCAGACGATTCTGCAGAGATCTGGGGTGCAAATTTC